>NW_027045217.1:600000-766000 GCF_963576615.1 Watersipora subatra | reverse complement strand
AAAGCTGAAAAATGTAAATTTCCAATTTCAACCAAACATGCTAGAAATGCTCCAATTGAGCTAATTAGCTTATTGAGAGAATATTGCAATTGTCTAACAAAAGTGAAAAATGTAAATTTCCAATTTCAACCAAACATGCTAGAAATGCTCCAATTGAGCTAATTAGCTTATTGTGAGAATATTACAAACGTCTGACAAAACTGAAAAATGTAAATTTCCAATTTCAACTAAACATGCTAGAAATGTTCCAATTGAGCTAATTAGCTTATTGTGAGAATATTACAAACGTCTGACAAAACTGAAAAATGTAAATTTTCAATTTCAACCAAACATGCTAGAAATGCTCCAATTGAGCTAGTTACCTTATTGTGAGAATATTACAAACCTCTGACAACACTGAAAAATGTAAATTTACAATTTTAACCAAACATGCTAGAAATGCTCCAATTGAGCTAATTAGCTTATTGTGAGAATATTACAAACGTCCGACAAAAATGAAAAATGTAAATTTCCAATTTCAACCAAACATGCTAGAAATGCTCAAATTGAGCTAATTAGCTTATTGTGAGAATATTACAAACCTCTGACAACACTGAAAAATGTAAAATTTCAATTTCAACCAAACATGCTAGAAATGCTCCAATTGAGCTAATTAGCTTATTGTGAGAATATTACAAACGTCTGACAAAACTGAAAAATGTAAATTGCCAATTTCAACCAAACATGCTAGAAATGCTCAAATTGAGCCAATTAGCTTATTGTGAGAATATTGCAATTGTTTGACAAAAGCGAAAAATGTAAATTTCCAATTTCAACCAAACATGCTAGAAATGCTCCAAGTGAGCTAATTAGCTTATTGTGAGAATATTACAAACGTCTGACAGAAGTAAAAAATGTAAATTTCTGATTTTAACAAAACATGCTAGAAAGGCTCCAATTGAGCTAATTAGCTTATTGTGAAAATATTGCAATTGTCTGACAAAAGTGAAAAATGTAAATTTCCAATTTCAACCAAACATGCTAGAAAGGCTCCAATTGAGCTAATTAGCTTATTGTGAAAATATTGCAATTGTCTGACAAAAGTGAAAAATGTAAATTTCCAATTTCAACCAAACATGCTAGAAATGTTCCAATCGAGCTAATTAGCTTATTGTGAGAATATTGCAATTGTCTGACAAAAGTGAAAAATGTAAATTTCCAATTTCAACCAAACATGCTAGAAATGCTCCAATTGAGCTAATTAGCTTATTGTGAGAATATTACAAACGTCTGACAAAACTGAAAAATGTAAATTTCCAATTTCAACCAAACATGCTAGAAATGCTTCAATTGAGCTAATTAGCTTATTGTGAGAATATTACAAACGTCTGACAAAAGTGAAAAATTTAAAATTCCAATTTCAATCAAATGTGCTAGAAATGCTCCTATTGCGCAAATAAGCCTACTGTAAGAATTTTACAAATGTCTGACAAAACTGAAAATTTAAATTTTCAATTTCAACCAAACATGCTAGAAATGCTCCAATTGAGCTAATTAGCTTATTGTGAGAATATTGCAATTGTTTGACAAAAGTGAAAAATGTAAATTTCCAATTTCAACCAAACATGCTAGAAATGCTCCAATTGAGCTAATTAGCTTATTGTGAGAATATTACAAACGTCTGACAAAACTGAAAAATGTAAATTTCCAATTTCAACCAAACATGCTAGAAATGCTCCAATTGAGCTAATTAGCTTTTTGTGAGAATATTACAAACGTTTGACAAAACTGATAAATGTAAATTTCCAATTTCAACCAAACATGCTAGAAATGCTCCAATTGAGCTAATTAGCTTATTGTGAGAATATTACAAAACTGAAAAATGTAAATTTCCAATTTCAACCAAACATGCTAGAAATGCTCCAATTGAACTAATTAGCTTATTGTGAGAATATTACAAACGTCTGACAAAACTGAAAAATGTAAATTTCCAATTTCAACCAAACATGCTAGAAATGCTCCAATTGAGCTAATTAGCTTATTGTGAGAATATTACAAACGTATGACAAAACTGAAAAATATAAATTTCCAATTTCAACTAAACATGCTAGAAATGCTCCAATTGAGCTAATTAGCTTATTGTGAGAATATTGCAATTGTCTGACAAAAGTGAAAAATGTAAATTTCCAATTTCAACCAAACATGCTAGAAATGCTCCAATTGAGCTAATTAGCTTATTGTGAGAATATTGCAATTGTCTGACAAAAGTGAAAAATGTAAATTTCCAATTTCAACCAAACATGCTAGAAATGCTCCAATTGAGCTAATTAGCTTATTGTGAGAATATTACAAACGTCTGACAAAGCTGAAAAATGTAAATTTCCAATTTCAACCAAACATGCCAGAAATGCTCCAATTGAGCTAATTAGCTTATTGTGAGAATATTGCAATTGTCTGACAAAAGTGAAAAATGTAAATTTCCAATTTCAACCAAACATGCTAGAAATGCTCCAATTGAGCTAATTAGCTTATTGTGAGAATATTACAAACGTCTGACAAAAGTGAAAAATGTAAATTTCCAATTTCAACCAAACATGCTAGAAATGCTCCAATTGAGCTAATTAGCTTATTGTGAGAATATTACAAACGTATGACAAAACTGAAAAATGTAAATTTCCAATTTCAACTAAACATGCTAGAAATGCTCCAATTGAGCTAATTAGCTTATTGTGAGAATATTGCAATTGTCTGACAAAAGTGAAAAATGTAAATTTCCAATTTCAACCAAACATGCTAGAAATGCTCCAATTGAGCTAATTAGCTTATTGTGAGAATATTGCAATTGTCTGACAAAAGTGAAAAATGTAAATTTCCAATTTCAACCAAACATGCTAGAAATGCTCCAATTGAGCTAATTAGCTTATTGTGAGAATATTACAAACGTCTGACAAAGCTGAAAAATGTAAATTTCCAATTTCAACCAAACATGCCAGAAATGCTCCAATTGAGCTAATTAGCTTATTGTGAGAATATTGCAATTGTCTGACAAAAGTGAAAAATGTAAATTTCCAATTTCAACCAAACATGCTAGAAATGCTCCAATTGAGCTAATTAGCTTATTGTGAGAATATTACAAACGTCTGACAAAACTGAAAAATGTAAATTTCCAATTTCAACCAAACATGCTAGAAATGCTCAAATTGCGCAAATAAGCTTACTGTAAGAATTTTACTAACGTCTGACAAAGCTGAAAAATGTAAATTTCCATTTTCAACCAAACATGCTAGAAATGCTCCAATTGAGCTAATTAGCTTATTGTGAGAATATTGCAATTGTCTGACAAAAGCGAAAAATGTAAATTTCCAATTTCAACCAAACATGCTAGAAATGCTCCAATTGCGCTAATTAGCTTATTGTGAGAACATTACAAACGTCTGACAAAAGTAAAAAATGTGAATTTCTGATTTCAACCAAACATGCTAGAAATGCTCCAATTGAGCTAATTAGCTTATTGTGAGAATATTACAAACGTCTGACAAAACTGAAAAATGTAAATTTCCAATTTCAACCAAACATGCTAGAAAGGCTCCAATTGAGCTAATTAGCTTATTGTGAAAATATTGCAATTGTCTGACAAAAGTGAAAAATGTAAATTTCCAATTTCAACCAAACATGCTAGAAAGGCTCCAATTGAGCTAATTAGCTTATTGTGAAAATATTGCAATTGTCTGACAAAAGTGAAAAATGTAAATTTCCAATTTCAACCAAACATGCTAGAAATGTTCCAATTGAGCTAATTAGCTTATTGTGAGAATATTGCAATTGTCTGACAAAAGTGAAAACTGTAAATTTCCAATTTCAACCAAACATGCTAGAAATGCTCCAATTGAGCTAATTAGCTTATTGTGAGAATATTACAAACGTCTGACAAAGCTGAAAAATGTAAATTTCCAATTTCAACCAAACATGCTAGAAATGCTCCAATTGAGCTAATTAGCTTATTGTGAGAATATTACAAACGTCTGACAAAAGTGAAAAATTTAAAATTCCAATTTCAATCAAACATGCTAGAAATGCTCCAATTGCGCAAATAAGCCTACTGTAAGAATTTTACAAATGTCTGACAAAACTGAAAAATGTAAATTTCTGATTTCAACCAAACATGCTAGAAATGCTCCAATTGAGCTAATTAGCTTATTGTGAGAATATTACAAACGTCTGACAAAACTGAAAAATGTAAATTTCCAATTTCAACTAAACATGCTAGAAATGCTCCAATTGAGCTAATTAGCTTATTGTGAGAATATTACAAACGTCTGACAAAAGTAAAAAATGTAAGTTTCTGATTTCAACCAAACATGCTAGAAATGCTCCAATTGAGCTAATTAGCTTATTGTGAGAATATTACAAACGTCTGACAAAAGTGAAAAATGTAAATTTCCAATTTCAACCAAACATGCTAGAAAGGCTCCAATTGAGCTAATTAGCTTATTGTGAGAATATTGCAATTGTCTGACAAAAGTGAAAAATGTAAATTTCCAATTTCAACCAAACATGCTAGAAATGTTCCAATTGAGCTAATTAGCTTATTGTGAGAATATTGCAATTGTCTGACAAAAGTGAAAAATGTAAATTTCCAATTTCAACCAAACATGCTAGAAATGCTCCAATTGAGCTAATTAGCTGATTGTGAGAATATTACAAACGTCTGACAAAACTGAAAAATGTAAATTTCCAATTACAACCAAACATGCTAGAAATGCTCCAATTGAGCTAATTAGCTTATTGTGAGAATATTACAAACGTCTGACAAAAGTGAAAAATTTATAATTCCAATTTCAATCAAACATGTTAGAAATGCTCCAATTGCGCAAATAAGCCTACTGTAAGAATTTTACACACGTCTGACAAAACTGAAAAATGTAAATTTCTGATTTCAACCAAACATGCTAGAAATGCTCCAATTGAGCTAATTAGCTTATTGTGAGAATATTACAAACGTCTGACAAAACTGAAAAATGTAAATTTCCAATTTCAACTAAACATGCTAGAAATGCTCCAATTGAGCTAATTAGCTTATTGTGAGAATATTACAAACGTCTGACAAAAGTAAAAAATGTAAGTTTCTGATTTCAACCAAACATGCTAGAAATGCTCCAATTGAGCTAATTAGCTTATTGTGAGAATATTACAAACGTCTGACAAAAGTGAAAAATGTAAATTTCCAATTTCAACCAAACATGCTAGAAAGGCTCCAATTGAGCTAATTAGCTTATTGTGAGAATATTGCAATTGTCTGACAAAAGTGAAAAATGTAAATTTCCAATTTCAACCAAACATGCTAGAAATGTTCCAATTGAGCTAATTAGCTTATTGTGAGAATATTGCAATTGTCTGACAAAAGTGAAAAATGTAAATTTCCAATTTCAACCAAACATGCTAGAAATGCTCCAATTGAGCTAATTAGCTGATTGTGAGAATATTACAAACGTCTGCCAAAAGTGAAAAATTTAAAATTCCAATTTCAATCAAACATGCTAGAAATGCTCCAATTGCGCAAATAAGCCTACTGTAAGAATTTTACAAACGTCTGACAAAACTGAAAATTTAAATTTTCAATTTCAACCAAACATGCTAGAAATGCTCCAATTGAGCTAATTAGCTTATTGTGAGAATATTGCAATTGTTTGACAAAAGTGAAAAATGTAAATTTCCAATTTCAACCAAACATGCTAGAAATGCTCCAATTGAGCTAATTAGCTTATTGTGAGAATATTACAAACGTCTGACAAAACTGAAAAATGTAAATTTCCAATTTCAACCAAACATGCTAGAAATGCTCCAATTGAGCTAATTAGCTTATTGTGAGAATATTGCAATTGTCTGACAAAAGCGAAAAATGTAAATTTCCAATTTCAACCAAACATGCTAGAAATGCTCCAATTGAGCTAATTAGCTTATTGTGAGAATATTACAAACGTGTGACAAAAGTGAAAAATGTAAATTTCCAATTTGAACCAAACATGCTAGAAATGCTCAAATTGCGCATATAAGCCTACTGTAAGAATTTTACAAACGTCTGACAAAACTGAAAAATGTAAATTTCCATATTCAACCAAACATGCTAGAAATGCTCCAATTGAGCTAATTAGCTTATTGAGAGAATATTGCAATTGTCTGACAAAAGTGAAAAATGTAAATTTCCAATTTCAACCAAACATGCTAGAAATGCTCCAATTGAGCTAATTAGGTTGTTGTGTGAATATTACAAACGTCTGACAAAACTGAAAAATGTGAATTTCCAATTTCAACCAAACATGCTAGAAATGCTCGAATTGCGAAATAAGCCTACTGTAAGAATTTTACAAACGTTTGACAAAACTGAAAAATGTATGTTTTCAATTTCAACCAAACATGCTAGAAATGCTCTAATTGAGCCAATTAGCTTATTGTGAGAATATTGCAATTGTCTGACAAAAGTCAAAAATGTAAATTTCCAAATTCAACCAAACATGTTAGAAATGCTCCAATTGAGCTAATTAGCTTATTGTGAGAATATTACAAAGGTCTGACAAAACTGAAAAATGTAAATTTCCAATTTCAACCTAACATGCTAGAAATGCTCCAATTGAGCTAATTAGCTTATTGTGAGAATATTGCAATTGTCTGACAAAAGTGAAAAATGCAAATTTCCAATTTCAACTAAACATGCTAGAAATGCTCCAATTGAGCTAATTAGCTTATTTTGAGAATATTACAAATGTCTGACAAAACTGAAAAATGTAAATTTCTAATTTCAACCAAACATGCTAGAAATGCTCCAATTGAGCTAATTAGCTTATTGTGAGAATATTACAAACGTCTGACAAAACTGAAAAATGTAAATTTCCAATTTCATCCAAACATGCTAGAAATGCTCTAATTGAGCTACTTAGCTTATTGTGAGAATATTACAAACGTCTGACAAAAGTGAAAAATGTAAAATTCCAAATTCAACCAAACATGCTAGAAATGCTCCAATTGAGCTAATTAGCTTATTGTGAGAATATTACAAACGTCTGACAAAACTGAAAAATGTAAACTTCCAATTTCAATCAAACATGCTAGAAATGCTCCAATTGAACTTATTAGCTTATTGTGAGAATATTACAAACGTCTGACAAAACTGAAAAATGTAAATTTCCAAATTCAAGCAAACATGCTAGAAATGCTCCAATTGAGCTAATTAGCTTATTGTGAGAATATTGCAATTGTCTGACAAAAGTGAAAAATGTAAATTTCCAATTTCAACCAAACATGCTAGAAATGCTCAAATTGAGCTAATTAGCTTATTGTGAGAATATTACAAACGTCTGACAAAACTGAAAAATGTAAAATTCCAAATTCAACCAAACATGCTAGAAATGCTCCAATTGAGCTAATTAGCTGATTGTGAGAATATTACAAACGTCTGCCAAAAGTGAAAAATTTAAAATTCCAATTTCAATCAAACATGCTAGAAATGCTCCAATTGCGCAAATAAGCCTACTGTAAGAATTTTACAAACGTCTGACAAAACTGAAAATTTAAATTTTCAATTTCAACCAAACATGCTAGAAATGCTCCAATTGAGCTAATTAGCTTATTGTGAGAATATTGCAATTGTTTGACAAAAGTGAAAAATGTAAATTTCCAATTTCAACCAAACATGCTAGAAATGCTCCAATTGAGCTAATTAGCTTATTGTGAGAATATTACAAACGTCTGCCAAAAGTGAAAAATTTAAAATTCCAATTTCAATCAAACATGCTAGAAATGCTCCAATTGCGCAAATAAGCCAACTGTAAGAATTTTACAAACGTCCGACAAAACTGAAAATTTAAATTTTCAATTTCAACCAAACATGCTAGAAATGCTCCAATTGAGCTAATTAGCTTATTGTGAGAATATTGCAATTGTTTGACAAAAGTGAAAAATGTAAATTTCCAATTTCAACCAAACATGCTAGAAATGCTCCAATTGAGCTAATTAGCTTATTGTGAGAATATTACAAACGTCTGACAAAACTGAAAAATGTAAATTTCCAATTTCAACCAAACATGCTAGAAAGGCTCCAATTGAGCTAATTAGCTTATTGTGAAAATATTGCAATTGTCTGACAAAAGTGAAAAATGTAAATTTCCAATTTCAACCAAACATGCTAGAAATGTTCCAATTGAGCTAATTAGCTTATTGTGAGAATATTGCAATTGTCTGACAAAAGTGAAAACTGTAAATTTCCAATTTCAACCAAACATGCTAGAAATGCTCCAATTGAGCTAATTAGCTTATTGTGAGAATATTACAAACGTCTGACAAAGCTGAAAAATGTAAATTTCCAATTTCAACCAAACATGCTAGAAATGCTCCAATTGAGCTAATTAGCTTATTGTGAGAATATTACAAACGTTTGACAAAAGTGAAAAATTTAAAATTCCAATTTCAATCAAACTTGCTAGAAATGCTCCAATTGCGCAAATAAGCCTACTGTAAGAATTTTACAAATGTCTGACAAAACTGAAAAATGTAAATTTCTGATTTCAACCAAACATGCTAGAAATGCTCCAATTGAGCTAATTAGCTTATTGTGAGAAAATTACAAACGTCTGACAAAAGTGAAAAATGTAAATTTCCAATTTCAACCAAACATGCTAGAAAGGCTCCAATTGAGCTAATTAGCTTATTGTGAGAATATTACAAACGTCTGACAAAAGTAAAAATGTAAGTTTCTGATTTCAACCAAACATGCTAGAAATGCTCCAATTGAGCTAATTAGCTTATTGTGAGAATATTACAAACGTCTGACAAAAGTGAAAAATGTAAATTTCCAATTTCAACCAAACATGCTAGAAAGGCTCCAATTGAGCTAATTAGCTTATTGTGAGAATAGTGCAATTGTCTGACAAAAGTGAAAAATGTAAATTTCCAATTTCAACCAAACATGCTAGAAATGTTCCAATTGAGCTAATTAGCTTATTGTGAGAATATTGCAATTGTCTGACAAAAGTGAAAAATGTAAATTTCCAATTTCAACCAAACATGCTAGAAATGCTCCAATTGAGCTAATTAGCTGATTGTGAGAATATTACAAACGTCTGACAAAACTGAAAAATGTAAATTTCCAATTACAACCAAACATGCTAGAAATGCTCCAATTGAGCTAATTAGCTTATTGTGAGAATATTACAAACGTCTGACAAAAGTGAAAAATTTATAATTCCAATTTCAATCAAACATGTTAGAAATGCTCCAATTGCGCAAATAAGCCTACTGTAAGAATTTTACAAACGTCTGACAAAACTGAAAAATGTAAATTTCTGATTTCAACCAAACATGCTAGAAATGGTCCAATTGAGCTAATTAGCTTATTGTGAGAATATTACAAACGTCTGACAAAACTGAAAAATGTAAATTTCCAATTTCAACTAAACATGCTAGAAATGCTCCAATTGAGCTAATTAGCTTATTGTGAGAATATTACAAACGTCTGACAAAAGTGAAAAATGTAAATTTCCAATTTCAACCGAACATGCTAGAAAGGCTCCAATTGAGCTAATTAGCTTATTGTGAGAATATTGCAATTGTCTGACAAAAGTGAAAAATGTAAATTTCCAATTTCAACCAAACATGCTAGAAATGTTCTAATTGAGCTAATTAGCTTATTGTGAGAATATTGCAATTGTCTGACAAAAGTGAAAAATGTAAATTTCCAATTTCAACCAAACATGCTAGAAATGCTCCAATTGAGCTAATTAGCTGATTGTGAGAATATTACAAACGTCTGCCAAAAGTGAAAAATTTAAAATTCCAATTTCAATCAAACATGCTAGAAATGCTCCAATTGCGCAAATAAGCCTACTGTAAGAATTTTACAAACGTCTGACAAAACTGAAAATTTAAATTTTCAATTTCAACCAAACATGCTAGAAATGCTCCAATTGAGCTAATTAGCTTATTGTGAGAATATTGCAATTGTTTGACAAAAGTGAAAAATGTAAATTTCCAATTTCAACCAAACATGCTAGAAATGCTCCAATTGAGCTAATTAGCTTATTGTGAGAATATTACAAACGTCTGACAAAACTGAAAAATGTAAATTTCCAATTTCAACCAAACATGCTAGAAATGCTCCAATTGAGCTAATTAGCTTATTGTGAGAATATTGCAATTGTCTGACAAAAGCGAAAAATGTAAATTTCCAATTTCAACCAAACATGCTAGAAATGCTCCAATTGAGCTAATTAGCTTATTGTGAGAATATTACAAACGTGTGACAAAAGTGAAAAATGTAAATTTCCAATTTCAACCAAACATGCTAGAAATGCTCAAATTGCGCATATAAGCCTACTGTAAGAATTTTACAAACGTCTGACAAAACTGAAAAATGTAAATTTCCATATTCAACCAAACATGCTAGAAATGCTCCAATTGAGCTAATTAGCTTATTGAGAGAATATTGCAATTGTCTGACAAAAGTGAAAAATGTAAATTTCCAATTTCAACCAAACATGCTAGAAATGCTCCAATTGAGCTAATTAGGTTGTTGTGTGAATATTACAAACGTCTGACAAAACTGAAAAATGTGAATTTCCAATTTCAACCAAACATGCTAGAAATGCTCGAATTGCGAAATAAGCCTACTGTAAGAATTTTACAAACGTTTGACAAAACTGAAAAATGTATGTTTTCAATTTCAACCAAACATGCTAGAAATGCTCTAATTGAGCCAATTAGCTTATTGTGAGAATATTGCAATTGTCTGACAAAAGTCAAAAATGTAAATTTCCAAATTCAACCAAACATGCTAGAAATGCTCCAATTGAGCTAATTAGCTTATTGTGAGAATATTTCAAAGGTCTGACAAAACTGAAAAATGTAAATTTCCAATTTCAACCAAACATGCTAGAAATGCTCCAATTGAGCTAATTAGCTTATTGTGAGAATATTGCAATTGTCTGACAAAAGTGAAAAATGCAAATTTCCAATTTCAACTAAACATGCTAGAAATTAGCTAATTAGCTAATTAGCTAAATAGCTAATTAGCTAATTAGCTTATTTTGAGAATATTACAAATGTCTGACAAAACTGAAAAATGTAAATTTCCAATTTCAACCAAACATGCTAGAAATGCTCCAATTGAGCTAATTAGCTTATTGTGAGAATATTACAAACGTCTGACAAAACTGAAAAATGTAAATTTCCAATTTCATCCAAACATGCTAGAAATGCTCTAATTGAGCTAATTAGCTTATTGTGAGAATATTACAAACGTCTGACAAAAGTGAAAAATTTAAAATTCCAAATTCAACCAAACATGCTAGAAATGCTCCAATTGAGCTAATTAGCTTATTGTGAGAATATTACAAACGTCTGACAAAACTGAAAAATGTAAACTTCCAATTTCAATCAAACATGCTAGAAATGCTCCAATTGAACTTATTAGCTTATTGTGAGAATATTACAAACGTCTGACAAAACTGAAAAATGTAAATTTCCAAATTCAAGCAAACATGCTAGAAATGCTCCAATTGAGCTAATTAGCTTATTGTGAGAATATTGCAATTGTCTGACAAAAGTGAAAAATGTAAATTTCCAATTTCAACCAAACATGCTAGAAATGCTCAAATTGAGCTAATTAGCTTATTGTGAGAATATTACAAACGTCTGACAAAACTGAAAAATGTAAAATTCCAAATTCAACCAAACATGCTAGAAATGCTCCAATTGAGCTAATTAGCTTATTGTGAGAATATTACAAACGTCTGACAAAACTGAAAAATGTAAACTTCCAATTTCAATCAAACATGCTAGAAATGCTCCAATTGAACTTATTAGCTTATTGTGAGAATATTACAAACGTCTGACAAAACTGAAAAATGTAAACTTCCAATTTCAACTAAACATGCTAGAAATGCTCCAATTGAGCTAATTAGCTTATTGTGAGAATATTGCAATTGTCTGACAAAACTGAAAAATGTAAATTTCCAATTTCAACCAAACATGCTAGAAATGCTCCAATTGAGCTAATTAGCTTATTGTGAGAATATTGCAATTGTCTGACAAAAGTGAAAAATGTAAATTTCCAATTTCAACCAAACATGCTAGAAATGCTCCAATTGAGCTAATTAGCTTATTGTGAGAATATTACAAACGTCTGACAAAAGTGAAAAATGTAAATTTCCAATTTCAACCAAACATGCTAGAAATGCTCCAATTGAGCTAATTAGCTTATTGTGAGAATATTACAAACGTCTGCCAAAAGTGAAAAATTTAAAATTCCAATTTCAATCAAACATGCTAGAAATGCTCCAATTGCGCAAATAAGCCTACTGTAAGAATTTTACAAACGTCCGACAAAACTGAAAATTTAAATTTTCAATTTCAACCAAACATGCTAGAAATGCTCCAATTGAGCTAATTAGCTTATTGTGAGAATATTGCAATTGTTTGACAAAGCTGAAAAATGTAAATTTCCAATTTCAACCAAACATGCTAGAAATGCTCCAATTGAGCTAATTAGCTTATTGTGAGAATATTACAAACGTCTGACAAAACTGAAAAATGTAAATTTCCAATTTCAACCAAACATGCTAGAAAGGCTCCAATTGAGCTAATTAGCTTATTGTGAAAATATTGCAATTGTCTGACAAAAGTGAAAAATGTAAATTTCCAATTTCAACCAAACATGCTAGAAAGGCTCCAATTGAGCTAATTAGCTTATTGTGAAAATATTGCAATTGTCTGACAAAAGTGAAAAATGTAAATTTCCAATTTCAACCAAACATGCTAGAAATGTTCCAATTGAGCTAATTAGCTTATTGTGAGAATATTGCAATTGTCTGACAAAAGTGAAAACTGTAAATTTCCAATTTCAACCAAACATGCTAGAAATGCTCCAATTGAGCTAATTAGCTTATTGTGAGAATATTACAAACGTCTGACAAAGCTGAAAAATGTAAATTTCCAATTTCAACCAAACATGCTAGAAATGCTCCAATTGAGCTAATTAGCTTATTGTGAGAATATTACAAACGTCTGACAAAAGTGAAAAATTTAAAATTCCAATTTCAATCAAACTTGCTAGAAATGCTCCAATTGCGCAAATAAGCCTACTGTAAGAATTTTACAAATGTCTGACAAAACTGAAAAATGTAAATTTCTGATTTCAACCAAACATGCTAGAAATGCTCCAATTGAGCTAATTAGCTTATTGTGAGAATATTACAAACGTCTGACAAAAGTGAAAAATGTAAATTTCCAATTTCAACCAAACATGCTAGAAAGGCTCCAATTGAGCTAATTAGCTTATTGTGAGAATATTACAAACGTCTGACAAAAGTAAAAAATGTAAGTTTCTGATTTCAACCAAACATGCTAGAAATGCTCCAATTGAGCTAATTAGCTTATTGTGAGAATATTACAAACGTCTGACAAAAGTGAAAAATGTAAATTTCCAATTTCAACCAAACATGCTAGAAAGGCTCCAATTGAGCTAATTAGCTTATTGTGAGAATAGTGCAATTGTCTGACAAAAGTGAAAAATGTAAATTTCCAATTTCAACCAAACATGCTAGAAATGTTCCAATTGAGCTAATTAGCTTATTGTGAGAATATTGCAATTGTCTGACAAAAGTGAAAAATGTAAATTTCCAATTTCAACCAAACATGCTAGAAATGCTCCAATTGAGCCAATTAGCTGATTGTGAGAATATTACAAACGTCTGACAAAACTGAAAAATGTAAATTTCCAATTACAACCAAACATGCTAGAAATGCTCCAATTGAGCTAATTAGCTTATTGTGAGAATATTACAAACGTCTGACAAAAGTGAAAAATTTATAATTCCAATTTCAATCAAACATGTTAGAAATGCTCCAATTGCGCAAATAAGCCTACTGTAAGAATTTTACAAACGTCTGACAAAACTGAAAAATGTAAATTTCTGATTTCAACCAAACATGCTAGAAATGCTCCAATTGAGCTAATTAGCTTATTGTGAGAATATTACAAACGTCTGACAAAACTGAAAAATGTAAATTTCCAATTTCAACTAAACATGCTAGAAATGCTCCAATTGAGCTAATTAGCTTATTGTGAGAATATTACAAACGTCTGACAAAAGTGAAAAATGTAAATTTCCAATTTCAACCAAACATGCTAGAAAGGCTCCAATTGAGCTAATTAGCTTATTGTGAGAATATTGCAATTGTCTGACAAAAGTGAAAAATGTAAATTTCCAATTTCAACCAAACATGCTAGAAATGTTCCAATTGAGCTAATTAGCTTATTGTGAGAATATTGCAATTGTCTGACAAAAGTGAAAAATGTAAATTTCCAATTTCAACCAAACATGCTAGAAATGCTCCAATTGAGCTAATTAGCTGATTGTGAGAATATTACAAACGTCTGCCAAAAGTGAAAAATTTAAAATTCCAATTTCAATCAAACATGCTAGAAATGCTCCAATTGCGCAAATAAGCCTACTGTAAGAATTTTACAAACGTCTGACAAAACTGAAAATTTAAATTTTCAATTTCAACCAAACATGCTAGAAATGCTCCAATTGAGCTAATTAGCTTATTGTGAGAATATTGCAATTGTTTGACAAAAGTGAAAAATGTAAATTTCCAATTTCAACCAAACATGCTAGAAATGCTCCAATTGAGCTAATTAGCTTATTGTGAGAATATTACAAACGTCTGACAAAACTGAAAAATGTAAATTTCCAATTTCAACCAAACATGCTAGAAATGCTCCAATTGAGCTAATTAGCTTATTGTGAGAATATTGCAATTGTCTGACAAAAGCGAAAAATGTAAATTTCCAATTTCAACCAAACATGCTAGAAATGCTCCAATTGAGCTAATTAGCTTATTGTGAGAATATTACAAACGTGTGACAAAAGTGAAAAATGTAAATTTCCAATTTCAACCAAACATGCTAGAAATGCTCAAATTGCGCATATAAGCCTACTGTAAGAATTTTACAAACGTCTGACAAAACTGAAAAATGTAAATTTCCATATTCAACCAAACATGCTAGAAATGCTCCAATTGAGCTAATTAGCTTATTGAGAGAATATTGCAATTGTCTGACAAAAGTGAAAAATGTAAATTTCCAATTTCAACCAAACATGCTAGAAATGCTCCAATTGAGCTAATTAGGTTGTTGTGTGAATATTACAAACGTCTGACAAAACTGAAAAATGTGAATTTCCAATTTCAACCAAACATGCTAGAAATGCTCGAATTGCGAAATAAGCCTACTGTAAGAATTTTACAAACGTTTGACAAAACTGAAAAATGTATGTTTTCAATTTCAACCAAACATGCTAGAAATGCTCTAATTGAGCCAATTAGCTTATTGTGAGAATATTGCAATTGTCTGACAAAAGTCAAAAATGTAAATTTCCAAATTCAACCAAACATGCTAGAAATGCTCCAATTGAGCTAATTAGCTTATTGTGAGAATATTTCAAAGGTCTGACAAAACTGAAAAATGTAAATTTCCAATTTCAACCAAACATGCTAGAAATGCTCCAATTGAGCTAATTAGCTTATTGTGAGAATATTGCAATTGTCTGACAAAAGTGAAAAATGCAAATTTCCAATTTCAACTAAACATGCTAGAAATTAGCTAATTAGCTAATTAGCTAATTAGCTAATTAGCTTATTTTGAGAATATTACAAATGTCTGACAAAACTGAAAAATGTAAATTTCCAATTTCAACCAAACATGCTAGAAATGCTCCAATTGAGCTAATTAGCTTATTGTGAGAATATTACAAACGTCTGACAAAACTGAAAAATGTAAATTTCCAATTTCATCCAAACATGCTAGAAATGCTCTAATTGAGCTAATTAGCTTATTGTGAGAATATTACAAACGTCTGACAAAAGTGAAAAATTTAAAATTCCAAATTCAACCAAACATGCTAGAAATGCTCCAATTGAGCTAATTAGCTTATTGTGAGAATATTACAAACGTCTGACCAAACTGAAAAATGTAAACTTCCAATTTCAATCAAACATGCTAGAAATGCTCCAATTGAACTTATTAGCTTATTGTGAGAATATTACAAACGTCTGACAAAACTGAAAAATGTAAATTTCCAAATTCAAGCAAACATGCTAGAAATGCTCCAATTGAGCTAATTAGCTTATTGTGAGAATATTGCAATTGTCTGACAAAAGTGAAAAATGTAAATTTCCAATTTCAACCAAACATGCTAGAAATGCTCAAATTGAGCTAATTAGCTTATTGTGAGAATATTACAAACGTCTGACAAAACTGAAAAATGTAAAATTCCAAATTCAACCAAACATGCTAGAAATGCTCCAATTGAGCTAATTAGCTTATTGTGAGAATATTACAAACGTCTGACAAAACTGAAAAATGTAAACTTCCAATTTCAATCAAACATGCTAGAAATTCTCCAATTGAACTTATTAGCTTATAGTGAGAATATTACAAACGTCTGACAAAACTGAAAAATGTAAACTTCCAATTTCAACTAAACATGCTAGAAATGCTCCAATTGAGCTAATTAGCTTATTGTGAGAATATTGCAATTGTCTGACAAAACTGAAAAATGTAAATTTCCAATTTCAACCAAACATGCTAGAAATGCTCCAATTGAGCTAATTAGCTTATTGTGAGAATATTGCAATTGTCTGACAAAAGTGAAAAATGTAAATTTCCAATTTCAACCAAACATGCTAGAAATGCTCCAATTGAGCTAATTAGCTTATTGAGAGAATATTACAAACGTCTGACAAAAGTGAAAAATGTAAATTTCCAATTTCAACCAAACATGCTAGAAATGCTCCAATTGAGCTAATTAGCTTATTGTGAGAATATTACAAACGTCTGACAAAACTGAAAAATGTAAATTTCTGATTTCAACCTAACATGCTAGAAATGCTCCAATTGAGCTAATTAGCTTATTGTGAGAATATTGCAATTGTCTGACAAAAGTGAAAAATGTAAATTTCCAATTTCAACCAAACATGCTAGAAATGCTCAAATTGAACTAATTAGCTTATTGTGAGAATATTACAAACGTCTGACAAAACTGAAAAATGTAAATTTCCAATTTCAACCAAACATGCTAGAAATGCTCAAATTGCGCAAATAAGCCTACTGTAAGAATTTTACAAACGTCTGACAAAGCTGAAAAATGTAAATTTCCAATTTCAACCAAACATGCTAGAAATGCTCCAATTGAGCTAATTAGCTTATTGAGAGAATATTGCAATTGTCTGACAAAAGTGAAAAATGCAAATTTCCAATTTCAACTTAACATGCTAGAAATGCTCCAATTGAGCTAATTAGCTTATTTTGAGAATATTACAAACGTCTGACAAAACTGAAAAATGTAAATTTCCAATTTCAACCAAACATGCTAGAAATGCTCCAAATGCGGAAATAAGCTTACTGTAAGAAGTGTACAATTGTCTGACAAAACTGAAAAATGTAAATTTCCAATTTCAACCAAACATGCTAGAAATGCTCCAATTGAGCTAATTAGCTTATTGAGAGAATATTGCAATTGTCTGACAAAAGTGAAAAATGCAAATTTCCAATTTCAACTAAACATGCTAGAAATGCTCCAATTGAGCTAATTAGCTTATTGTGAGAATATTACAAACGTCTGACAAAACTGAAAAATGTAAATTTTCAATTTCAACCAAACATGCTAGAAATGCTCCAATTGAGCTAGTTAGCTTATTGTGAGAATATTACAAACCTCTGACAAAACTGAAAAATGTAAATTTCCAACTTCAACCAAACATGCTAGAAATGCTCCAATTGAGCTAATTAGCTTATTGTGAGAATATTACAAACGTTCGACAAAAGTGAAAAATGTAAATTTCCAATTTCAACCAAACATGCTAGAAATGCTCAAATTGAGCTAATTAGCTTATTGTGAGAATATTACAAACGTCTGACAAAACTGAAAAATGTAAATTTCCAATTTCAACCAAACATGCTAGAAATGCTCCAATTGAGCTAATTAGCTTATTGTGAGAATATTACAAACGTCTGACCAAACTGAAAAATGTAAATTTCCAATTTCAACCAAACAAGCTAGAAATGCTCCAATTGAGCTAATTAGCTTATTGATAGAATATTGCAATTGTCTGACAAAACTGAAAAATGTAATTTCCAATTTCAACCAAACATGTTAGAAATGCTCCAATTGAGCTAATTAGCTTATTGTTAGAATATTACAAACGTCTGACAAAAGTGAAAAATGTAAATTTCCAGATTCAACCAAACATGCTAGAAATGCTCCAATTGAGCTAATTAGCTTATTGTGAGAATATTACAAACGTCTTACAAAACTGAAAAATGTAAATTTCCAATTTCAACCAAACATGCTAGAAATGCTCCAATTGAGCTAATTAGCTTATTGTTAGAATATTACAAACGTCTGACAAAAGTGAAAAATGTAAATTTCCAATTTCAACCAAACATGCTAGAAATGCTCAAATTGAGCTAATTAGCTTATTGTGAGAATATTACAAACGTCTGACAAAACTGAAAAATGTAAATTTCCAATTTCAACCAAACATGCTAGAAATGCTCCAATTGAGCTAATTAGCTTATTGTGAGAATATTACAAACGTCTGACCAAACTGAAAAATGTAAATTTCCAATTTCAACCAAACAAGCTAGAAATGCTCCAATTGAGCTAATTAGCTTATTGTGAGAATATTACAAACGTCTGACAAAACTGAAAAATAGAAATTTCCAATTTCAACCAAACATGCTAGAAATGCTCCAATTGAGCTAATTAGCTTATTGATAGAATATTGCAATTGTCTGACAAAACTGAAAAATGTAATTTCCAATTTCAACCAAACATGCTAGAAATGCTCCAATTGAGCTAATTAGCTTATTGTTAGAATATTACAAACGTCTGACAAAAGTGAAAAATGTAAATTTCCAATTTCAACCAAACATGCTAGAAATGCTCCAATTGAGCTAATTAGCTTATTGTGAGAATATTACAAACGTCTTACAAAACTGAAAAATGTAAATTTCCAATTTCAACCAAACATGCTAGAAATGCTCCAATTGAGCTAATTAGCTTATTGTGAGAATATTACAAACGTCTGACAAAAGTAAAAAATGTAAATTTCTGATTTCAACCAAACATGCTAGAAATGCTCCAATTGAGCTAATTAGCTTATTGTGAGAATATTACAAACATCTGACAAAACTGAAAAATGTAAATTTCCAATTTCAACCAAACATGCTAGAAATGCTCCAATTGAGCTAATTAGCTTATTGTGAGAATATTGCAATTGTCTGACAAAAGTGAAAAATGTAAATTTCCAATTTCAACCAAACATGCTAGAAATGTTCCAATTGAGCTAATTAGCTTATTGTGAGAATATTGCAATTGTCTGACAAAAGTGAAAAATGAAAATTTCCAATTTCAACCAAACAAGCTAGAAATGCTCCAATTGAGCTAATTAGCTTATTGTGAGAATATTACAAACGTCTGACAAAACTGAAAAATAGAAATTTCCAATTTCAACCAAACATGCTAGAAATGCTCCAATTGAGCTAATTAGCTTATTGATAGAATATTGCAATTGTCTGACAAAACTGAAAAATGTAATTTCCAATTTCAACCAAACATGCTAGAAATGCTCCAATTGAGCTAATTAGCTTATTGTTAGAATATTACAAACGTCTGACAAAAGTGAAAAATGTAAATTTCCAATTTCAACCAAACATGCTAGAAATGCTCCAATTGAGCTAATTAGCTTATTGTGAGAATATTACAAACGTCTTACAAAACTGAAAAATGTAAATTTCCAATTTCAACCAAACATGCTAGAAATGCTCCAATTGAGCTAATTAGCTTATTGTGAGAATATTACAAACGTCTGACAAAAGTAAAAAATGTAAATTTCTGATTTCAACCAAACATGCTAGAAATGCTCCAATTGAGCTAATTAGCTTATTGTGAGAATATTACAAACGTCTGACAAAACTGAAAAATGTAAATTTCCAATTTCAACCAAACATGCTAGAAATGCTCCAATTGAGCTAATTAGCTTATTGTGAGAATATTGCAATTGTCTGACAAAAGTGAAAAATGTAAATTTCCAATTTCAACCAAACATGCTAGAAATGTTCCAATTGAGCTAATTAGCTTATTGTGAGAATATTGCAATTGTCTGACAAAAGTGAAAAATGAAAATTTCCAATTTCAACCAAACATGCTAGAAATGCTCCAATTGTGCTAATTAGCTTATTGTGAGAATATTACAAACGTCTGACAAAACTGAAAAATGTAAATTTCCAATTTCAACCAAACATGCTAGAAATGCTCCAATTGAGCTAATTAGCTTATTGTGAGAATATTGCAATTGTCTGACAAAAGTGAAAAATGAAAATTTCCAATTTCAACCAAACATGCTAGAAATGCTCCAATTGTGCTAATTAGCTTATTGTGAGAATATTACAAACGTCTGACAAAAGTGAAAAATGTAAAATTCCAATTTCAACCAAACATGCTAGAAATGCTCCAATTGAGCTAATTAGCTTATTGTGAGAATATTACAAACGTCTGACCAAACTGAAAAATGTAAATTTCCAATTTCAACAAAACATGCTAGAAATGCTCCAATTGAGCTAATTAGCTAATTGTGAGAATATTACAAACGTCTGACAAAACTGAAAAATGTAAATTTCCAATTTCAACCAAACATGCTAGAAATGTTCCAATTGAGCTAATTAGCTTATTGTGAAAATATTACAAACCTCTGACAAAAGTGAAAAATGTAAATTTCCAATTTCAACCAAACATGCTAGAAATGCTCCAATTGAGCTAATTAGCTTATTGTGAGAATATTGCAATTGTCTGACAAAAGTGAAAAATGTAAATTTCCAATTTCAACCAAACATGCTAGAAATGCTCCAATTGAGCTAATTAGCTTATTGTGAGAATATTACAAACGTCTGATAAAACTGAAAAATGTAAATTTCCAATTTCAACCAAACATGCTAGAAATGCTCCAATTGAGCTAATTAGCTTATTGTGAGAATATTGCAATTGTCTGACAAAAGGGAAAAATGTAAATTTCCAATTTCAACCAAACATGCTAGAAATGCTCCAATTGAGCTAATTAGCTTATTGTGAGAATATTACAAACGTCTGACCAAACTGAAAAATGTAAATTTCCAATTTCAACCAAACATGCTAGAAATGCTCTAATTGAGCTAATTAGCTTATTGTGAGAATATTACAAACACCTGACAAAACTGAAAAATGTAAATTTCCAACTTCAACCAAACATGCTAGAAATGTTCCAATTGAGCTAATTAGCTTATTGTGAGAATATTACAAACGTCTGACAAAACTGAAAAATGTAATTTTCCAATTTCAACCAAACATGCTAGAAATGCTCCAATTGAGCTAATTAGCTTATTGTGAGAATATTGCAATTGTCTGACAAAACTGAAAAATGTAAATTTTCAATTTCAACCAAACATGCTAGAAATGCTCCAATTGAGCTAATTAGCTTATTGTTAGAATATTACAAACGTCTGACAAAAGTGAAAAATGTAAATTTCCAATTTCAACCAAACATGCTAGAAATGCTCAAATTGAGCTAATTAGCTTATTGTGAGAATATTACAAACATCTGACAAAACTGAACAATGTAAATTTCCAATTTCAACCAAACATGCTAGAAATGCTCCAATTGAGCTAATTAGCTTATTGTGAGAATATTACAAACGTCTGACCAAACTGAAAAATGTAAATTTCCAATTTCAACCAAACAAGCAAGAAATGCTCCAATTGAGCTAATTAGCTTATTGTGAGAATATTACAAACGTCTGACAAAACTGAAAAATAGAAATTTCCAATTTCAACCAAACATGCTAGAAATGCTCCAACTGAGCTAATTAGCTTATTGTGAGAATATTACAAACGTCTGACAAAACTGAAAAATGTAATTTTCCAATTTCAACCAAACATGCTAGAAATGCTCCAATTGAGCTAATTAGCTTATTGTGAGAATATTGCAATTGTCTGACAAAACTGAAAAATGTAAATTTTCAATTTCAACCAAACATGCTAGAAATGCTCCAATTGAGCTAATTAGCTTATTGTGAGAATATTACAAACGTCTCACAAAACTGAAAAATGTAAATTTCCAATTTCAACCAAACATGCTAGAAATGCTCCAATTGAGCTAATTAGCTTATTGTTAGAATATTACAAACGTCTGACAAAAGTGAAAAATGTAAATTTCCAATTTCAACCAAACATGCTAGAAATGCTCAAATTGAGCTAATTAGCTTATTGTGAGAATATTACAAACATCTGACAAAACTGAAAAATGTAAATTTCCAATTTCAACCAAACATGCTAGAAATGCTCCAATTGAGCTAATTAGCTTATTGTGAGAATATTACAAACGTCTGACCAAACTGAAAAATGTAAATTTCCAATTTCAACCAAACAAGCTAGAAATGCTCCAATTGAGCTAATTAGCTTATTGTGAGAATATTACAAACGTCTGACAAAACTGAAAAATAGAAATTTCCAATTTCAACCAAACATGCTAGAAATGCTCCAATTGAGCTAATTAGCTTATTGTTAGAATATTACAAACGTCTGACAAAAGTGAAAAATGTAAATTTCCAATTTCAACCAAACATGCTAGAAATGCTCCAATTGAGCTAATTAGCTTATTGTGAGAATATTACAAACGTCTTACAAAACTGAAAAATGTAATATTCCAATTTCAACCAAACATGCTAGAAATGCTCCAATTGAGCTAATTAGCTTATTGTGAGAATATTACAAACGTCTGACAAAAGTAAAAAATGTAAATTTCTGATTTCAACCAAACATGCTAGAAATGCTCCAAATGCGGAAATAAGCTTACTGTAAGAAGTGTACAATTGTCTGACAAAACTGAAAAATGTAAATTTCCAATTTCAACCAAACATGCTAGAAATGCTCCAATTGAGCTAATTAGCTTATTGAGAGAATATTGCAATTGTCTGACAAAAGTGAAAAATGCAAATTTCCAATTTCAACCAAACATGCTAGAAATGCTCCAATTGAGCTAATTAGCTTATTGTGAGAATATTACAAACGTCTGACAAAACTGAAAAATGTAAATTTTCAATTTCAACCAAACATGCTAGAAATGCTCCAATTGAGCTAGTTAGCTTATTGTGAGAATATTACAAACCTCTGACAAAACTGAAAAATGTAAATTTCCAACTTCAACCAAACATGCTAGAAATGCTCCAATTGAGCTAATTAGCTTATTGTGAGAATATTACAAACGTTCGACAAAAGCGAAAAATGTAAATTTCCAATTTCAACCAAACATGCTAGAAATGCTCAAATTGAGCTAATTAGCTTATTGTGAGAATATTACAAACGTCTGACAAAACTGAAAAATGTAAATTTCCAATTTCAACCAAACATGCTAGAAATGCTCCAATTGAGCTAATTAGCTTATTGTGAGAATATTACAAACGTCTGACCAAACTGAAAAATGTAAATTTCCAATTTCAACCAAACAAGCTAGAAATGCTCCAATTGAGCTAATTAGCTTATTGTGAGAATATTACAAACGTCTGACAAAACTGAAAAATAGAAATTTCCAATTTCAACCAAACATGCTAGAAATGCTCCAATTGAGCTAATTAGCTTATTGATAGAATATTGCAATTGTCTGACAAAACTGAAAAATGTAATTTCCAATTTCAACCAAACATGTTAGAAATGCTCCAATTGAGCTAATTAGCTTATTGTTAGAATATTACAAACGTCTGACAAAAGTGAAAAATGTAAATTTCCAGATTCAACCAAACATGCTAGAAATGCTCCAATTGAGCTAATTAGCTTATTGTGAGAATATTACAAACGTCTTACAAAACTGAAAAATGTAAATTTCCAATTTCAACCAAACATGCTAGAAATGCTCCAATTGAGCTAATTAGCTTATTGTTAGAATATTACAAACGTCTGACAAAAGTGAAAAATGTAAATTTCCAATTTCAACCAAACATGCTAGAAATGCTCAAATTGAGCTAATTAGCTTATTGTGAGAATATTACAAACGTCTGACAAAACTGAAAAATGTAAATTTCCAATTTCAACCAAACAAGCTAGAAATGCTCCAATTGAGCTAATTAGCTTATTGTGAGAATATTACAAACGTCTGACAAAACTGAAAAATAGAAATTTCCAATTTCAACCAAACATGCTAGAAATGCTCCAATTGAGCTAATTAGCTTATTGATAGAATATTGCAATTGTCTGACAAAACTGAAAAATGTAATTTCCAATTTCAACCAAACATGCTAGAAATGCTCCAATTGAGCTAATTAGCTTATTGTTAGAATATTACAAACGTCTGACAAAAGTGAAAAATGTAAATTTCCAATTTCAACCAAACATGCTAGAAATGCTCCAATTGATCTAATTAGCTTATTGTGAGAATATTACAAACGTCTTACAAAACTGAAAAATGTAAATTTCCAATTTCAACCAAACATGCTAGAAATGCTCCAATTGAGCTAATTAGCTTATTGTGAGAATATTACAAACGTCTGACAAAAGTAAAAAATGTAAATTTCTGATTTCAACCAAACATGCTAGAAATGCTCCAATTGAGCTAATTAGCTTATTGTGAGAATATTACAAACATCTGACAAAACTGAAAAATGTAAATTTCCAATTTCAACCAAACATGCTAGAAATGCTCCAATTGAGCTAATTAGCTTATTGTGAGAATATTGCAATTGTCTGACAAAAGTGAAAAATGTAAATTTCCAATTTCAACCAAACATGCTAGAAATGTTCCAATTGAGCTAATTAGCTTATTGTGAGAATATTGCAATTGTCTGACAAAAGTGAAAAATGAAAATTTCCAATTTCAACCAAACAAGCTAGAAATGCTCCAATTGAGCTAATTAGCTTATTGTGAGAATATTACAAACGTCTGACAAAACTGAAAAATAGAAATTTCCAATTTCAACCAAACATGCTAGAAATGCTCCAATTGAGCTAATTAGCTTATTGATAGAATATTGCAATTGTCTGACAAAACTGAAAAATGTAATTTCCAATTTCAACCAAACATGCTAGAAATGCTCCAATTGAGCTAATTAGCTTATTGTTAGAATATTACAAACGTCTGACAAAAGTGAAAAATGTAAATTTCCAATTTCAACCAAACATGCTAGAAATGCTCCAACTGAGCTAATTAGCTTATTGTGAGAATATTACAAACGTCTTACAAAACTGAAAAATGTAAATTTCCAATTTCAACCAAACATGCTAGAAATGCTCCAATTGAGCTAATTAGCTTATTGTGAGAATATTACAAACGTCTGACAAAAGTAAAAAATGTAAATTTCTGATTTCAACCAAACATGCTAGAAATGCTCCAATTGAGCTAATTAGCTTATTGTGAGAATATTACAAACGTCTGACAAAACTGAAAAATGTAAATTTCCAATTTCAACCAAACATGCTAGAAATGCTCCAATTGAGCTAATTAGCTTATTGTGAGAATATTGCAATTGTCTGACAAAAGTGAAAAATGTAAATTTCCAATTTCAACCAAACATGCTAGAAATGTTCCAATTGAGCTAATTAGCTTATTGTGAGAATATTGCAATTGTCTGACAAAAGTGAAAAATGAAAATTTCCAATTTCAACCAAACATGCTAGAAATGCTCCAATTGTGCTAATTAGTTTATTGTGAGAATATTACAAACGTCTGACAAAACTGAAAAATGTAAATTTCCAATTTCAACCAAACATGCTAGAAATGCTCCAATTGAGCTAATTAGCTTATTGTGAGAATATTGCAATTGTCTGACAAAAGTGAAAAATGAAAATTTCCAATTTCAACCAAACATGCTAGAAATGCTCCACTTGTGCTAATTAGCTTATTGTGAGAATATTGCAATTGTCTGACAAAAGTGAAAAATGAAAATTTCCAATTTCAACCAAACATGCTAGAAATGCTCCAATTGAGCTAATTAGCTTATTGTGAGAATAATACAAACGTCTGACCAAACTGAAAAATGTAAATTTCCAATTTCAACCAAACAAGCTAGAAATGCTCCAATTGAGCTAATTAGCTTATTGTGAGAATATTACAAACGTCTGACAAAACTGAAAAATAGAAATTTCCAATTTCAACCAAACATGCTAGAAATGCTCCAATTGAGCTAATTAGCTTATTGATAGAATATTGCAATTGTCTGACAAAACTGAAAAATGTAATTTCCAATTTCAACCAAACATGTTAGAAATGCTCCAATTGAGCTAATTAGCTTATTGTTAGAATATTACAAACGTCTGACAAAAGTGAAAAATGTAAATTTCCAGATTCCACCAAACATGCTAGAAATGCTCCAATTGAGCTAATTAGCTTATTGTGAGAATATTACAAACGTCTGACAAAACTGAAAAATGTAAATTTCCAATTTCATCCAAACATGCTAGAAATGCTCTAATTGAGCTAATTAGCTTATTGTGAGAATATTACAAACGTCTGACAAAAGTGAAAAATGTAAAATTCCAATTTCAACCAAACATGCTAGAAATGCTCCAATTGAGCTAATTAGCTTATTGTGAGAATATTACAAACGTCTGACCAAACTGAAAAATGTAAATTTCCAATTTCAACAAAACATGCTAGAAATGCTCCAATTGAGCTAATTAGCTAATTGTGAGAATATTACAAACGTCTGACAAAACTGAAAAATGTAAATTTCCAATTTCAACCAAACATGCTAGAAATGTTCCAATTGAGCTAATTAGCTTATTGTGAAAATATTACAAACCTCTGACAAAAGTGAAAAATGTAAATTTCCAATTTCAACCAAACATGCTAGAAATGCTCCAATTGAGCTAATTAGCTTATTGTGAGAATATTGCAATTGTCTGACAAAAGAGAAAAATGTAAATTTCCAATTTCAACCAAACATGCTAGAAATGTTCCAATTGAGCTAATTAGCTTATTGTGAGAATATTGCAATTGTCTGACAAAAGTGAAAAATGAAAATTTCCAATTTCAACCAAACATGCTAGAAATGCTCCAATTGTGCTAATTAGTTTATTTTGAGAATATTACAAACGTCTGACAAAACTGAAAAATGTAAATTTCCAATTTCAACCAAACATGCTAGAAATGCTCCAATTGAGCTAATTAGCTTATTGTGAGAATATTGCAATTGTCTGACAAAAGTGAAAAATGAAAATTTCCAATTTCAACCAAACATGCTAGAAATGCTCCAATTGTGCTAATTAGCTTATTGTGAGAATATTGCAATTGTCTGACAAAAGTGAAAAATGAAAATTTCCAATTTCAACCAAACATGCTAGAAATGCTCCAATTGAGCTAATTAGCTTATTGTGAGAATATTACAAACGTCTGACCAAACTGAAAAATGTAAATTTCCAATTTCAACCAAACAAGCTAGAAATGCTCCAATTGAGCTAATTAGCTTATTGTGAGAATATTACAAACGTCTGACAAAACTGAAAAATAGAAATTTCCAATTTCAACCAAACATGCTAGAAATGCTCCAATTGAGCTGATTAGCTTATTGATAGAATATTGCAATTGTCTGACAAAACTGAAAAATGTAATTTCCAATTTCAACCAAACATGTTAGAAATGCTCCAATTGAGCTAATTAGCTTATTGTTAGAATATTACAAACGTCTGACAAAAGTGAAAAATGTAAATTTCCAGATTCCACCAAACATGCTAGAAATGCTCCAATTGAGCTAATTAGCTTATTGTGAGAATATTACAAACGTCTGACAAAAGTAAAAAATGTAAATTTCTGATTTCAACCAAACATGCTAGAAATGCTCCAATTGAGCTAATTAGCTTATTGTGAGAATATTACAAACATCTGACAAAACTGAAAAATGTAAATTTCCAATTTCAACCAAACATGCTAGAAATGCTCCAATTGAGCTAATTAGCTTATTGTGAGAATATTGCAATTGTCTGACAAAAGTGAAAAATGTAAATTTCCAATTTCAACCAAACATGCTAGAAATGTTCCAATTGAGCTAATTAGCTTATTGTGAGAATATTGCAATTGTCTGACAAAAGTGAAAAATGAAAATTTCCAATTTCAACCAAACAAGCTAGAAATGCTCCAATTGAGCTAATTAGCTTATTGTGAGAATATTACAAACGTCTGACAAAACTGAAAAATAGAAATTTCCAATTTCAACCAAACATGCTAGAAATGCTCCAATTGAGCTAATTAGCTTATTGATAGAATATTGCAATTGTCTGACAAAACTGAAAAATGTAATTTCCAATTTCAACCAAACATGCTAGAAATGCTCCAATTGAGCTAATTAGCTTATTGTTAGAATATTACAAACGTCTGACAAAAGTGAAAAATGTAAATTTCCAATTTCAACCAAACATGCTAGAAATGCTCCAACTGAGCTAATTAGCTTATTGTGAGAATATTACAAACGTCTTACAAAACTGAAAAATGTAAATTTCCAATTTCAACCAAACATGCTAGAAATGCTCCAATTGAGCTAATTAGCTTATTGTGAGAATATTACAAACGTCTGACAAAAGTAAAAAATGTAAATTTCTGATTTCAACCAAACATGCTAGAAATGCTCCAATTGAGCTAATTAGCTTATTGTGAGAATATTACAAACGTCTGACAAAACTGAAAAATGTAAATTTCCAATTTCAACCAAACATGCTAGAAATGCTCCAATTGAGCTAATTAGCTTATTGTGAGAATATTGCAATTGTCTGACAAAAGTGAAAAATGTAAATTTCCAATTTCAACCAAACATGCTAGAAATGTTCCAATTGAGCTAATTAGCTTATTGTGAGAATATTGCAATTGTCTGACAAAAGTGAAAAATGAAAATTTCCAATTTCAACCAAACATGCTAGAAATGCTCCAATTGTGCTAATTAGTTTATTGTGAGAATATTACAAACGTCTGACAAAACTGAAAAATGTAAATTTCCAATTTCAACCAAACATGCTAGAAATGCTCCAATTGAGCTAATTAGCTTATTGTGAGAATATTGCAATTGTCTGACAAAAGTGAAAAATGAAAATTTCCAATTTCAACCAAACATGCTAGAAATGCTCCAATTGTGCTAATTAGCTTATTGTGAGAATATTGCAATTGTCTGACAAAAGTGAAAAATGAAAATTTCCAATTTCAACCAAACATGCTAGAAATGCTCCAATTGAGCTAATTAGCTTATTGTGAGAATATTACAAACGTCTGACCAAACTGAAAAATGTAAATTTCCAATTTCAACCAAACAAGCTAGAAATGCTCCAATTGAGCTAATTAGCTTATTGTGAGAATATTACAAACGTCTGACAAAACTGAAAAATAGAAATTTCCAATTTCAACCAAACATGCTAGAAATGCTCCAATTGAGCTAATTAGCTTATTGATAGAATATTGCAATTGTCTGACAAAACTGAAAAATGTAATTTCCAATTTCAACCAAACATGTTAGAAATGCTCCAATTGAGCTAATTAGCTTATTGTTAGAATATTACAAACGTCTGACAAAAGTGAAAAATGTAAATTTCCAGATTCCACCAAACATGCTAGAAATGCTCCAATTGAGCTAATTAGCTTATTGTGAGAATATTACAAACGTCTGACAAAACTGAAAAATGTAAATTTCCAATTTCATCCAAACATGCTAGAAATGCTCTAATTGAGCTAATTAGCTTATTGTGAGAATATTACAAACGTCTGACAAAAGTGAAAAATGTAAAATTCCAATTTCAACCAAACATGCTAGAAATGCTCCAATTGAGCTAATTAGCTTATTGTGAGAATATTACAAACGTCTGACCAAACTGAAAAATGTAAATTTCCAATTTCAACAAAACATGCTAGAAATGCTCCAATTGAGCTAATTAGCTAATTGTGAGAATATTACAAACGTCTGACAAAACTGAAAAATGTAAATTTCCAATTTCAACCAAACATGCTAGAAATGTTCCAATTGAGCTAATTAGCTTATTGTAAAAATATTACAAACCTCTGACAAAAGTGAAAAATGTAAATTTCCAATTTCAACCAAACATGCTAGAAATGCTCCAATTGAGCTAATTAGCTTATTGTGAGAATATTGCAATTGTCTGACAAAAGAGAAAAATGTAAATTTCCAATTTCAACCAAACATGCTAGAAATGTTCCAATTGAGCTAATTAGCTTATTGTGAGAATATTGCAATTGTCTGACAAAAGTGAAAAATGAAAATTTCCAATTTCAACCAAACATGCTAGAAATGCTCCAATTGTGCTAATTAGTTTATTGTGAGAATATTACAAACGTCTGACAAAACTGAAAAATGTAAATTTCCAATTTCAACCAAACATGCTAGAAATGCTCCAATTGAGCTAATTAGCTTATTGTGAGAATATTGCAATTGTCTGACAAAAGTGAAAAATGAAAATTTCCAATTTCAACCAAACATGCTAGAAATGCTCCAATTGTGCTAATTAGCTTATTGTGAGAATATTGCAATTGTCTGACAAAAGTGAAAAATGAAAATTTCCAATTTCAACCAAACATGCTAGAAATGCTCCAATTGAGCTAATTAGCTTATTGTGAGAATATTACAAACGTCTGACCAAACTGAAAAATGTAAATTTCCAATTTCAACCAAACATGTTAGAAATGCTCCAATTGAGCTAATTAGCTTATTGTTAGAATATTACAAACGTCTGACAAAAGTGAAAAATGTAAATTTCCAGATTCCACCAAACATGCTAGAAATGCTCCAATTGAGCTAATTAGCTTATTGTGAGAATATTACAAACGTCTGACAAAACTGAAAAATGTAAATTTCCAATTTCATCCAAACATGCTAGAAATGCTCTAATTGAGCTAATTAGCTTATTGTGAGAATATTACAAACGTCTGACAAAAGTGAAAAATGTAAAATTCCAATTTCAACCAAACATGCTAGAAATGCTCCAATTGAGCTAATTAGCTTATTGTGAGAATATTACAAACGTCTGACCAAACTGAAAAATGTAAATTTCCAATTTCAACCAAACATGCTAGAAATGCTCTAATTGAGCTAATTAGCTTATTGTGAGAATATTACAAACACCTGAAAAAACTGAAAAATGTAAATTTCCAACTTCAACCAAACATGCTAGAAATGTTCCAATTGAGCTAATTAGCCTATTGTGAGAATATTACAAACGTCTGACAAAACTGAAAAATGTAATTTTCCAATTTCAACCAAACATGCTAGAAATGCTCCAATTGAGCTAATTAGCTTATTGTGAGAATATTGCAATTGTCTGACAAAACTGAAAAATGTAAATTTTCAATTTCAACCAAACATGCTAGAAATGCTCCAATTGAGCTAATTAGCTTATTGTGAGAATATTACAAACGTCTCACAAAACTGAAAAATGTAAATTTCCAATTTCAACCAAACATGCTAGAAATGCTCCAATTGAGCTAATTAGCTTATTGTTAGAATATTACAAACGTCTGACAAAAGTGAAAAATGTAAATTTCCAATTTCAACCAAACATGCTAGAAATGCTCAAATTGAGCTAATTAGCTTATTGTGAGAATATTACAAACATCTGACAAAACTGAAAAATGTAAATTTCCAATTTCAACCAAACATGCTAGAAATGCTCCATTTGAGCTAATTAGCTTATTGTGAGAATATTACAAACGTCTGACCAAACTGAAAAATGTAAATTTCCAATTTCAACCAAACAAGCTAGAAATGCTCCAATTGAGCTAATTAGCTTATTGTGAGAATATTACAAACGTCTGACAAAAGTAAAAAATGTAAATTTCTGATTTCAACCAAACATGCTAGAAATGCTCCAATTGAGCTAATTAGCTTATTGTGAGAATATTACAAACGTCTGACCAAACTGAAAAATGTAAATTTCCAATTTCAACCAAACATGCTAGAAATGCTCCAATTGAGCTAATTAGCTTATTGTGAGAATATTGCAATTGTCTGACAAAAGTGAAAAATGTAAATTTCCAATTTCAACCAAACATGCTAGAAATGTTCCAATTGAGCTAATTAGCTTATTGTGAGAATATTGCAATTGTCTGACAAAAGTGAAAAATGAAAATTTCCAATTTCAACCAAACAAGCTAGAAATGCTCCAATTGAGCTAATTAGCTTATTGTGAGAATATTACAAACGTCTGACAAAACTGAAAAATAGAAATTTCCACTTTCAACCAAACATGCTAGAAATGCTCCAATTGAGCTAATTAGCTTATTGATAGAATATTGCAATTGTCTGACAAAACTGAAAAATGTAATTTCCAATTTCAACCAAACATCCTAGAAATGCTCCAATTGAGCTAATTAGCTTATTGTTAGAATATTACAAACGTCTGACAAAAGTGAAAAATGTAAATTTCCAATTTCAACCAAACATGCTAGAAATGCTCCAATTGAGCTAATTAGCTTATTGTGAGAATATTACAAACGTCTTACAAAACTGAAAAATGTAAATTTCCAATTTCAACCAAACATGCTAGAAATGCTCCAATTGAGCTAATTAGCTTATTGTGAGAATATTACAAACGTCTGACAAAAGTAAAAAATGTAAATTTCTGATTTCAACCAAACATGCTAGAAATGCTCCAATTGAGCTAATTAGCTTATTGTGAGAATATTACAAACGTCTGACAAAACTGAAAAATGTAAATTTCCAATTTCAACCAAACATGCTAGAAATGCTCCAATTGAGCTAATTAGCTTATTGTGAGAATATTGCAATTGTCTGACAAAAGTGAAAAATGTAAATTTCCAATTTCAACCAAACATGCTAGAAATGTTCCAATTGAGCTAATTAGCTTATTGTGAGAATATTGCAATTGTCTGACAAAAGTGAAAAATGAAAATTTCCAATTTCAACCAAACATGCTAGAAATGCTCCAATTGTGCTAATTAGCTTATTGTGAGAATATTACAAACGTCTGACAAAACTGAAAAATGTAAATTTCCAATTTCAACCAAACATGCTAGAAATGCTCCAATTGAGCTAATTAGCTTATTGTGAGAATATTGCAATTGTCTGACAAAAGTGAAAAATGAAAATTTCCAATTTCAACCAAACATGCTAGAAATGCTCCAATTGTGCTAATTAGCTTATTGTGAGAATATTGCAATTGTCTGACAAAAGTGAAAAATGAAAATTTCCAATTTCAACCAAACATGCTAGAAATGCTCCAATTGAGCTAATTAGCTTATTGTGAGAATATTACAAACGTCTGACCAAACTGAAAAATGTAAATTTCCAATTTCAACCAAACAAGCTAGAAATGCTCCAATTGAGCTAATTAGCTTATTGTGAGAATATTACAAACGTCTGACAAAACTGAAAAATAGAAATTTCCAATTTCAACCAAACATGCTAGAAATGCTCCAATTGAGCTAATTAGCTTATTGATAGAATATTGCAATTGTCTGACAAAACTGAAAAATGTAATTTCCAATTTCAACCAAACATGTTAGAAATGCTCCAATTGAGCTAATTAGCTTATTGTTAGAATATTACAAACGTCTGACAAAAGTGAAAAATGTAAATTTCCAGATTCCACCAAACATGCTAGAAATGCTCCAATTGAGCTAATTAGCTTATTGTGAGAATATTACAAACGTCTGACAAAACTGAAAAATGTAAATTTCCAATTTCATCCAAACATGCTAGAAATGCTCTAATTGAGCTAATTAGCTTATTGTGAGAATATTACAAACGTCTGACAAAAGTGAAAAATGTAAAATTCCAATTTCAACCAAACATGCTAGAAATGCTCCAATTGAGCTAATTAGCTTATTGTGAGAATATTACAAACGTCTGACCAAACTGAAAAATGTAAATTTCCAATTTCAACAAAACATGCTAGAAATGCTCCAATTGAGCTAATTAGCTAATTGTGAGAATATTACAAACGTCTGACAAAACTGAAAAATGTAAATTTCCAATTTCAACCAAACATGCTAGAAATGTTCCAATTGAGCTAATTAGCTTATTGTGAAAATATTACAAACCTCTGACAAAAGTGAAAAATGTAAATTTCCAATTTCAACCAAACATGCTAGAAATGCTCCAATTGAGCTAATTAGCTTATTGTGAGAATATTGCAATTGTCTGACAAAAGTGAAAAATGTAAATTTCCAATTTCAACCAAACATGCTAGAAGTGCTCCAATTGAGCTAATTAGCTTATTGTGAGAATATTACAAACGTCTGATAAAACTGAAAAATGTAAATTTCCAATTTCAACCAAACATGCTAGAAATGCTCCAATTGAGCTAATTAGCTTATTGTGAGAATATTGCAATTGTCTGACAAAAGGGAAAAATGTAAATTTCCAATTTCAACCAAACATGCTAGAAATGCTCCAATTGAGCTAATTAGCTTATTGTGAGAATATTACAAACGTCTGACCAAACTGAAAAATGTAAATTTCCAATTTCAACCAAACATGCTAGAAATGCTCTAATTGAGCTAATTAGCTTATTGTGAGAATATTACAAACACCTGACAAAACTGAAAAATGTAAATTTCCAACTTCAACCAAACATGCTAGAAATGTTCCAATTGAGCTAATTAGCTTATTGTGAGAATATTACAAACGTCTGACAAAACTGAAAAATGTAATTTTCCAATTTCAACCAAACATGCTAGAAATGCTCCAATTGAGCTAATTAGCTTATTGTGAGAATATTGCAATTGTCTGACAAAACTGAAAAATGTAAATTTTCAATTTCAACCAAACATGCTAGAAATGCTCCAATTGAGCTAATTAGCTTATTGTGAGAATATTACAAACGTCTCACAAAACTGAAAAATGTAAATTTCCAATTTCAACCAAACATGCTAGAAATGCTCCAATTGAGCTAATTAGCTTATTGTTAGAATATTACAAACGTCTGACAAAAGTGAAAAATGTAAATTTCCAATTTCAACCAAACATGCTAGAAATGCTCAAATTGAGCTAATTAGCTTTTTGTGAGAATATTACAAACATCTGACAAAACTGAAAAATGTAAATTTCCAATTTCAACCAAACATGCTAGAAATGCTCCAATTGAGCTAATTAGCTTATTGTGAGAATATTACAAACGTCTGACCAAACTGAAAAATGTAAATTTCCAATTTCAACCAAACAAGCTAGAAATGCTCCAATTGAGCTAATTAGCTTATTGTGAGAATATTACAAACGTCTGACAAAACTGAAAAATAGAAATTTCCAATTTCAACCAAACATGCTAGAAATGCTCCAATTGAGCTAATTAGCTTATTGTGAGAATATTACAAACGTCTGACAAAACTGAAAAATGTAATTTTCCAATTTCAACCAAACATGCTAGAAATGCTCCAATTGAGCTAATTAGCTTATTGTGAGAATATTGCAATTGTCTGACAAAACTGAAAAATGTAAATTTTCAATTTCAACCAAACATGCTAGAAATGCTCCAATTGAGCTAATTAGCTTATTGTGAGAATATTACAAACGTCTCACAAAACTGAAAAATGTAAATTTCCAATTTCAACCAAACATGCTAGAAATGCTCCAATTGAGCTAATTAGCTTATTGTTAGAATATTACAAACGTCTGACAAAAGTGAAAAATGTAAATTTCCAATTTCAACCAAACATGCTAGAAATGCTCAAATTGAGCTAATTAGCTTATTGTGAGAATATTACAAACATCTGACAAAACTGAAAAATGTAAATTTCCAATTTCAACCAAACATGCTAGAAATGCTCCAATTGAGCTAATTAGCTTATTGTGAGAATATTACAAACGTCTGACCAAACTGAAAAATGTAAATTTCCAATTTCAACCAAACAAGCTAGAAATGCTCCAATTGAGCTAATTAGCTTATTGTGAGAATATTACAAACGTCTGACAAAACTGAAAAATAGAAATTTCCAATTTCAACCAAACATGCTAGAAATGCTCCAATTGAGCTAATTAGCTTATTGTGAGAATATTACAAACGTCTGACAAAACTGAAAAATAGAAATTTCCAATTTCAACCAAACATGCTAGAAATGCTCCAATTGAGCTAATTAGCTTATTGTTAGAATATTACAAACGTCTGACAAAAGTGAAAAACGTAAATTTCCAATTTCAACCAAACATGCTAGAAATGCTCCAATTGAGCTAATTAGCTTATTGTGAGAATATTACAAACGTCTTACAAAACTGAAAAATGTAAATTTCCAATTTCAACCAAACATGCTAGAAATGCTCCAATTGAGCTAATTAGCTTATTGTGAGAATATTACAAACGTCTGACAAAAGTAAAAAATGTAAATTTCTGATTTCAACCAAACATGCTAGAAATGCTCCAAATGCGGAAATAAGCTTACTGTAAGAATTGTACAATTGTCTGACAAAACTGAAAAATGTAAATTTCCAATTTCAACCAAACATGCTAGAAATGCTCCAATTGAGCTAATTAGCTTATTGAGAGAATATTGCAATTGTCTGACAAAAGTGAAAAATGCAAATTTCCAATTTCAACTAAACATGCTAGAAATGCTCCAATTGAGCTAATTAGCTTATTGTGAGAATATTACAAACGTCTGACAAAACTGAAAAATGTAAATTTTCAATTTCAACCAAACATGCTAGAAATGCTCCAATTGAGCTAGTTAGCTTATTGTGAGAATATTACAAACGTCTGACAAAACTGAAAAATGTAAATTTCCAATTTCAACCAAACATGCTAGAAATGCTCCAATTGAGCTAATTAGCTTATTGTGAGAATATTACAAACGTCTGACCAAACTGAAAAATGTAAATTTCCAATTTCAACCAAACAAGCTAGAAATGCTCCAATTGAGCTAATTAGCTTATTGTGAGAATATTACAAACGTCTGACAAAACTGAAAAATAGAAATTTCCAATTTCAACCAAACATGCTAGAAATGCTCCAATTGAGCTAATTAGCTTATTGATAGAATATTGCAATTGTCTGACAAAACTGAAAAATGTAATTTCCAATTTCAACCAAACATGTTAGAAATGCTCCAATTGAGCTAATTAGCTTATTGTTAGAATATTACAAACGTCTGACAAAAGTGAAAAATGTAAATTTCCAGATTCAACCAAACATGCTAGAAATGCTCCAATTGAGCTAATTAGCTTATTGTGAGAATATTACAAACGTCTTACAAAACTGAAAAATGTAAATTTCCAATTTCAACCAAACATGCTAGAAATGCTCCAATTGAGCTAATTAGCTTATTGTTAGAATATTACAAACGTCTGACAAAAGTGAAAAATGTAAATTTCCAATTTCAACCAAACATGCTAGAAATGCTCAAATTGAGCTAATTAGCTTATTGTGAGAATATTACAAACGTCTGACAAAACTGAAAAATGTAAATTTCCAATTTCAACCAAACATGCTAGAAATGCTCCAATTGAGCTAATTAGCTTATTGTGAGAATATTACAAACGTCTGACCAAACTGAAAAATGTAAATTTCCAATTTCAACCAAACAAGCTAGAAATGCTCCAATTGAGCTAATTAGCTTATTGTGAGAATATTACAAACGTCTGACAAAACTGAAAAATAGAAATTTCCAATTTCAACCAAACATGCTAGAAATGCTCCAATTGAGCTAATTAGCTTATTGATAGAATATTGCAATTGTCTGACAAAACTGAAAAATGTAATTTCCAATTTCAACCAAACATGCTAGAAATGCTCCAATTGAGCTAATTAGCTTATTGTTAGAATATTACAAACGTCTGACAAAAGTGAAAAATGTAAATTTCCAATTTCAACCAAACATGCTAGAAATGCTCCAATTGAGCTAATTAGCTTATTGTGAGAATATTACAAACGTCTTACAAAACTGAAAAATGTAAATTTCCAATTTCAACCAAACATGCTAGAAATGCTCCAATTGAGCTAATTAGCTTATTGTGAGAATATTACAAACGTCTGACAAAAGTAAAAAATGTAAATTTCTGATTTCAACCAAACATGCTAGAAATGCTCCAATTGAGCTAATTAGCTTATTGTGAGAATATTACAAACATCTGACAAAACTGAAAAATGTAAATTTCCAATTTCAACCAAACATGCTAGAAATGCTCCAATTGAGCTAATTAGCTTATTGTGAGAATATTGCAATTGTCTGACAAAAGTGAAAAATGTAAATTTCCAATTTCAACCAAACATGCTAGAAATGTTCCAATTGAGCTAATTAGCTTATTGTGAGAATATTGCAATTGTCTGACAAAAGTGAAAAATGAAAATTTCCAATTTCAACCAAACAAGCTAGAAATGCTCCAATTGAGCTAATTAGCTTATTGTGAGAATATTACAAACGTCTGACAAAACTGAAAAATAGAAATTTCCAATTTCAACCAAACATGCTAGAAATGCTCCAATTGAGCTAATTAGCTTATTGATAGAATATTGCAATTGTCTGACAAAACTGAAAAATGTAATTTCCAATTTCAACCAAACATGCTAGAAATGCTCCAATTGAGCTAATTAGCTTATTGTTAGAATATTACAAACGTCTGACAAAAGTGAAAAATGTAAATTTCCAATTTCAACCAAACATGCTAGAAATGCTCCAACTGAGCTAATTAGCTTATTGTGAGAATATTACAAACGTCTTACAAAACTGAAAAATGTAAATTTCCAATTTCAACCAAACATGCTAGAAATGCTCCAATTGAGCTAATTAGCTTATTGTGAGAATATTGCAATTGTCTGACAAAAGTGAAAAATGAAAATTTCCAATTTCAACCAAACATGCTAGAAATGCTCCAATTGTGCTAATTAGCTTATTGTGAGAATATTGCAATTGTCTGACAAAAGTGAAAAATGAAAATTTCCAATTTCAACCAAACATGCTAGAAATGCTCCAATTGAGCTAATTAGCTTATTGTGAGAATATTACAAACGTCTGACCAAACTGAAAAATGTAAATTTCCAATTTCAACCAAACAAGCTAGAAATGCTCCAATTGAGCTAATTAGCTTATTGTGAGAATATTACAAACGTCTGACAAAACTGAAAAATAGAAATTTCCAATTTCAACCAAACATGCTAGAAATGCTCCAATTGAGCTAATTAGCTTATTGATAGAATATTGCAATTGTCTGACAAAACTGAAAAATGTAATTTCCAATTTCAACCAAACATGTTAGAAATGCTCCAATTGAGCTAATTAGCTTATTGTTAGAATATTACAAACGTCTGACAAAAGTGAAAAATGTAAATTTCCAGATTCCACCAAACATGCTAGAAATGCTCCAATTGAGCTAATTAGCTTATTGTGAGAATATTACAAACGTCTGACAAAACTGAAAAATGTAAAATTCCAATTTCAACCAAACATGCTAGAAATGCTCCAATTGAGCTAATTAGCTTATTGTGAGAATATTACAAACGTCTGACCAAACTGAAAAATGTAAATTTCCAATTTCAACAAAACATGCTAGAAATGCTCCAATTGAGCTAATTAGCTAATTGTGAGAATATTACAAACGTCTGACAAAACTGAAAAATGTAAATTTCCAATTTCAACCAAACATGCTAGAAATGTTCCAATTGAGCTAATTAGCTTATTGTGAAAATATTACAAACCTCTGACAAAAGTGAAAAATGTAAATTTCCAATTTCAACCAAACATGCTAGAAATGCTCCAATTGAGCTAATTAGCTTATTGTGAGAATATTGCAATTGTCTGACAAAAGTGAAAAATGTAAATTTCCAATTTCAACCAAACATGCTAGAAATGCTCCAATTGAGCTAATTAGCTTATTGTGAGAATATTACAAACGTCTGATAAACCTGAAAAATGTAAATTTCCAATTTCAACCAAACATGCTAGAAATGCTCCAATTGAGCTAATTAGCTTATTGTGAGAATATTGCAATTGTCTGACAAAAGGGAAAAATGTAAATTTCCAATTTCAACCAAACATGCTAGAAATGCTCCAATTGAGCTAATTAGCTTATTGTGAGAATATTACAAACGTCTGACCAAACTGAAAAATGTAAATTTCCAATTTCAACCAAACATGCTAGAAATGCTCTAATTGAGCTAATTAGCTTATTGTGAGAATATTACAAACACCTGACAAAACTGAAAAATGTAAATTTCCAACTTCAACCAAACATGCTAGAAATGTTCCAATTGAGCTGATTAGCTTATTGTGAGAATATTACAAACGTCTGACAAAACTGAAAAATGTAATTTTCCAATTTCAACCAAACATGCTAGAAATGCTCCAATTGAGCTAATTAGCTTATTGTGAGAATATTGCAATTGTCTGACAAAACTGAAAAATGTAAATTTTCAATTTCAACCAAACATGCTAGAAATGCTCCAATTGAGCTAATTAGCTTATTGTGAGAATATTACAAACGTCTCACAAAACTGAAAAATGTAAATTTCCAATTTCAACCAAACATGCTAGAAATGCTCCAATTGAGCTAATTAGCTTACTGTTAGAATATTACAAACGTCTGACAAAAGTGAAAAATGTAAATTTCCAATTTCAACCAAACATGCTAGAAATGCTCAAATTGAGCTAATTAGCTTATTGTGAGAATATTACAAACATCTGACAAAACTGAAAAATGTAAATTTCCAATTTCAACCAAACATGCTAGAAATGCTCCAATTGAGCTAATTAGCTTATTGTGAGAATATTACAAACGTCTGACCAAACTGAAAAATGTAAATTTCCAATTTCAACCAAACAAGCTAGAAATGCTCCAATTGAGCTAATTAGCTTATTGTGAGAATATTACAAACGTCTGACAAAACTGAAAAATAGAAATTTCCAATTTCAACCAAACATGCTAGAAATGCTCCAATTGAGCTAATTAGCTTATTGTGAGAATATTACAAACGTCTCACAAAACTGAAAAATGTAAATTTCCAATTTCAACCAAACATGCTAGAAATGCTCCAATTGAGCTAATTAGCTTATTGTTAGAATATTACAAACGTCTGACAAAAGTGAAAAATGTAAATTTCCAATTTCAACCAAACATGCTAGAAATGCTCAAATTGAGCTAATTAGCTTATTGTGAGAATATTACAAACATCTGACAAAACTGAAAAATGTAAATTTCCAATTTCAACCAAACATGCTAGAAATGCTCCAATTGAGCTAATTAGCTTATTGTGAGAATATTACAAACGTCTGACCAAACTGAAAAATGTAAATTTCCAATTTCAACCAAACAAGCTAGAAATGCTCCAATTGAGCTAATTAGCTTATTGTGAGAATATTACAAACGTCTGACAAAAGTAAAAAATGTAAATTTCTGATTTCAACCAAACATGCTAGAAATGCTCCAATTGAGCTAATTAGCTTATTGTGAGAATATTACAAACGTCTGACCAAACTGAAAAATGTAAATTTCCAATTTCAACCAAACATGCTAGAAATGCTCCAATTGAGCTAATTAGCTTATTGTGAGAATATTGCAATTGTCTGACAAAAGTGAAAAATGTAAATTTCCAATTTCAACCAAACATGCTAGAAATGTTCCAATTGAGCTAATTAGCTTATTGTGAGAATATTGCAATTGTCTGACAAAAGTGAAAAATGAAAATTTCCAATTTCAACCAAACAAGCTAGAAATGCTCCAATTGAGCTAATTAGCTTATTGTGAGAATATTACAAACGTCTGACAAAACTGAAAAATAGAAATTTCCAATTTCAACCAAACATGCTAGAAATGCTCCAATTGAGCTAATTAGCTTATTGATAGAATATTGCAATTGTCTGACAAAACTGAAAAATGTAATTTCTAATTTCAACCAAACATGCTAGAAATGCTCCAATTGAGCTAATTAGCTTATTGTTAGAATATTACAAACGTCTGACAAAAGTGAAAAATGTAAATTTCCAATTTCAACCAAACATGCTAGAAATGCTCCAATTGAGCTAATTAGCTTATTGTGAGAATATTACAAACGTCTTACAAAACTGAAAAATGTAAATTTCCAATTTCAACCAAACATGCTAGAAATGCTCCAATTGAGCTAATTAGCTTATTGTGAGAATATTACAAACGTCTGACAAAAGTAAAAAATGTAAATTTCTGATTTCAACCAAACATGCTAGAAATGCTCCAATTGAGCTAATTAGCTTATTGTGAGAATATTACAAACGTCTGACAAAACTGAAAAATGTAAATTTCCAATTTCAACCAAACATGCTAGAAATGCTCCAATTGAGCTAATTAGCTTATTGTGAGAATATTGCAATTGTCTGACAAAAGTGAAAAATGTAAATTTCCAATTTCAACCAAACATGCTAGAAATGTTCCAATTGAGCTAATTAGCTTATTGTGAGAATATTGCAATTGTCTGACAAAAGTGAAAAATGAAAATTTCCAATTTCAACCAAACATGCTAGAAATGCTCCAATTGTGCTAATTAGCTTATTGTGAGAATATTACAAACGTCTGACAAAACTGAAAAATGTAAATTTCCAATTTCAACCAAACATGCTAGAAATGCTCCAATTGAGCTAATTAGCTTATTGTGAGAATATTGCAATTGTCTGACAAAAGTGAAAAATGAAAATTTCCAATTTCAACCAAACATGCTAGAAATGCTCCAATTGTGCTAATTAGCTTATTGTGAGAATATTGCAATTGTCTGACAAAAGTGAAAAATGAAAATTTCCAATTTCAACCAAACATGCTAGAAATGCTCCAATTGAGCTAATTAGCTTATTGTGAGAATATTACAAACGTCTGACCAAACTGAAAAATGTAAATTTCCAATTTCAACCAAACAAGCTAGAAATGCTCCAATTGAGCTAATTAGCTTATTGTGAGAATATTACAAACGTCTGACAAAACTGAAAAATAGAAATTTCCAATTTCAACCAAACATGCTAGAAATGCTCCAATTGAGCTAATTAGCTTATTGATAGAATATTGCAATTGTCTGACAAAACTGAAAAATGTAATTTCCAATTTCAACCAAACATGTTAGAAATGCTCCAATTGAGCTAATTAGCTTATTGTTAGAATATTACAAACGTCTGACAAAAGTGAAAAATGTAAATTTCCAGATTCCACCAAACATGCTAGAAATGCTCCAATTGAGCTAATTAGCTTATTGTGAGAATATTACAAACGTCTGACAAAACTGAAAAATGTAAATTTCCAATTTCATCCAAACATGCTAGAAATGCTCTAATTGAGCTAATTAGCTTATTGTGAGAATATTACAAACGTCTGACCAAACTGAAAAATGTAAATTTCCAATTTCAACCAAACAAGCTAGAAATGCTCCAATTGAGCTAATTAGCTTATTGTGAGAATATTACAAACGTCTGACAAAAGTAAAAAATGTAAATTTCTGATTTCAACCAAACATGCTAGAAATGCTCCAATTGAGCTAATTAGCTTATTGTGAGAATATTACAAACGTCTGACCAAACTGAAAAATGTAAATTTCCAATTTCAACCAAACATGCTAGAAATGCTCCAATTGAGCTAATTAGCTTATTGTGAGAATATTGCAATTGTCTGACAAAAGTGAAAAATGTAAATTTCCAATTTCAACCAAACATGCTAGAAATGTTCCAATTGAGCTAATTAGCTTATTGTGAGAATATTGCAATTGTCTGACAAAAGTGAAAAATGAAAATTTCCAATTTCAACCAAACAAGCTAGAAATGCTCCAATTGAGCTAATTAGCTTATTGTGAGAATATTACAAACGTCTGACAAAACTGAAAAATAGAAATTTCCAATTTCAACCAAACATGCTAGAAATGCTCCAATTGAGCTAATTAGCTTATTGATAGAATATTGCAATTGTCTGACAAAACTGAAAAATGTAATTTCTAATTTCAACCAAACATGCTAGAAATGCTCCAATTGAGCTAATTAGCTTATTGTTAGAATATTACAAACGTCTGACAAAAGTGAAAAATGTAAATTTCCAATTTCAACCAAACATGCTAGAAATGCTCCAATTGAGCTAATTAGCTTATTGTGAGAATATTACAAACGTCTTACAAAACTGAAAAATGTAAATTTCCAATTTCAACCAAACATGCTAGAAATGCTCCAATTGAGCTAATTAGCTTATTGTGAGAATATTACAAACGTCTGACAAAAGTAAAAAATGTAAATTTCTGATTTCAACCAAACATGCTAGAAATGCTCCAATTGAGCTAATTAGCTTATTGTGAGAATATTACAAACGTCTGACAAAACTGAAAAATGTAAATTTCCAATTTCAACCAAACATGCTAGAAATGCTCCAATTGAGCTAATTAGCTTATTGTGAGAATATTGCAATTGTCTGACAAAAGTGAAAAATGTAAATTTCCAATTTCAACCAAACATGCTAGAAATGTTCCAATTGAGCTAATTAGCTTATTGTGAGAATATTGCAATTGTCTGACAAAAGTGAAAAATGAAAATTTCCAATTTCAACCAAACATGCTAGAAATGCTCCAATTGTGCTAATTAGCTTATTGTGAGAATATTACAAACGTCTGACAAAACTGAAAAATGTAAATTTCCAATTTCAACCAAACATGCTAGAAATGCTCCAATTGAGCTAATTAGCTTATTGTGAGAATATTGCAATTGTCTGACAAAAGTGAAAAATGAAAATTTCCAATTTCAACCAAACATGCTAGAAATGCTCCAATTGTGCTAATTAGCTTATTGTGAGAATATTGCAATTGTCTGACAAAAGTGAAAAATGAAAATTTCCAATTTCAACCAAACATGCTAGAAATGCTCCAATTGAGCTAATTAGCTTATTGTGAGAATATTACAAACGTCTGACCAAACTGAAAAATGTAAATTTCCAATTTCAACCAAACAAGCTAGAAATGCTCCAATTGAGCTAATTAGCTTATTGTGAGAATATTACAAACGTCTGACAAAACTGAAAAATAGAAATTTCCAATTTCAACCAAACATGCTAGAAATGCTCCAATTGAGCTAATTAGCTTATTGATAGAATATTGCAATTGTCTGACAAAACTGAAAAATGTAATTTCCAATTTCAACCAAACATGTTAGAAATGCTCCAATTGAGCTAATTAGCTTATTGTTAGAATATTACAAACGTCTGACAAAAGTGAAAAATGTAAATTTCCAGATTCCACCAAACATGCTAGAAATGCTCCAATTGAGCTAATTAGCTTATTGTGAGAATATTACAAACGTCTGACAAAACTGAAAAATGTAAATTTCCAATTTCATCCAAACATGCTAGAAATGCTCTAATTGAGCTAATTAGCTTATTGTGAGAATATTACAAACGTCTGACAAAAGTGAAAAATGTAAAATTCCAATTTCAACCAAACATGCTAGAAATGCTCCAATTGAGCTAATTAGCTTATTGTGAGAATATTACAAACGTCTGACCAAACTGAAAAATGTAAATTTCCAATTTCAACAAAACATGCTAGAAATGCTCCAATTGAGCTAATTAGCTAATTGTGAGAATATTACAAACGTCTGACAAAACTGAAAAATGTAAATTTCCAATTTCAACCAAACATGCTAGAAATGTTCCAATTGAGCTAATTAGCTTATTGTGAAAATATTACAAACCTCTGACAAAAGTGAAAAATGTAAATTTCCAATTTCAACCAAACATGCTAGAAATGCTCCAATTGAGCTAATTAGCTTATTGTGAGAATATTGCAATTGTCTGACAAAAGTGAAAAATGTAAATTTCCAATTTCAACCAAACATGCTAGAAGTGCTCCAATTGAGCTAATTAGCTTATTGTGAGAATATTACAAACGTCTGATAAAACTGAAAAATGAAAATTTCCAATTTCAACCAAACATGCTAGAAATGCTCCAATTGAGCTAATTAGCTTATTGTGAGAATATTGCAATTGTCTGACAAAAGGGAAAAATGTAAATTTCCAATTTCAACCAAACATGCTAGAAATGCTCCAATTGAGCTAATTAGCTTATTGTGAGAATATTACAAACGTCTGACCAAACTGAAAAATGTAAATTTCCAATTTCAACCAAACATGCTAGAAATGCTCTAATTGAGCTAATTAGCTTATTGTGAGAATATTACAAACACCTGACAAAACTGAAAAATGTAAATTTCCAACTTCAACCAAACATGCTAGAAATGTTCCAATTGAGCTAATTAGCTTATTGTGAGAATATTACAAACGTCTGACAAAACTGAAAAATGTAATTTTCCAATTTCAACCAAACATGCTAGAAATGCTCCAATTGAGCTAATTAGCTTATTGTGAGAATATTGCAATTGTCTGACAAAACTGAAAAATGTAAATTTTCAATTTCAACCAAACATGCTAGAAATGCTCCAATTGAGCTAATTAGCTTATTGTGAGAATATTACAAACGTCTCACAAAACTGAAAAATGTAAATTTCCAATTTCAACCAAACATGCTAGAAATGCTCCAATTGAGCTAATTAGCTTACTGTTAGAATATTACAAACGTCTGACAAAAGTGAAAAATGTAAATTTCCAATTTCAACCAAACATGCTAGAAATGCTCAAATTGAGCTAATTAGCTTATTGTGAGAATATTACAAACATCTGACAAAACTGAAAAATGTAAATTTCCAATTTCAACCAAACATGCTAGAAATGCTCCAATTGAGCTAATTAGCTTATTGTGAGAATATTACAAACGTCTGACCAAACTGAAAAATGTAAATTTCCAATTTCAACCAAACAAGCTAGAAATGCTCCAATTGAGCTAATTAGCTTATTGTGAGAATATTACAAACGTCTGACAAAACTGAAAAATAGAAATTTCCAATTTCAACCAAACATGCTAGAAATGCTCCAATTGAGCTAATTAGCTTATTGTGAGAATATTACAAACGTCTCACAAAACTGAAAAATGTAAATTTCCAATTTCAACCAAACATGCTAGAAATGCTCCAATTGAGCTAATTAGCTTATTGTTAGAATATTACAAACGTCTGACAAAAGTGAAAAATGTAAATTTCCAATTTCAACCAAACATGCTAGAAATGCTCAAATTGAGCTAATTAGCTTATTGTGAGAATATTACAAACATCTGACAAAACTGAAAAATGTAAATTTCCAATTTCAACCAAACATGCTAGAAATGCTCCAATTGAGCTAATTAGCTTATTGTGAGAATATTACAAACGTCTGACCAAACTGAAAAATGTAAATTTCCAATTTCAACCAAACAAGCTAGAAATGCTCCAATTGAGCTAATTAGCTTATTGTGAGAATATTACAAACGTCTGACAAAAGTAAAAAATGTAAATTTCTGATTTCAACCAAACATGCTAGAAATGCTCCAATTGAGCTAATTAGCTTATTGTGAGAATATTACAAACGTCTGACCAAACTGAAAAATGTAAATTTCCAATTTCAACCAAACATGCTAGAAATGCTCCAATTGAGCTAATTAGCTTATTGTGAGAATATTGCAATTGTCTGACAAAAGTGAAAAATGTAAATTTCCAATTTCAACCAAACATGCTAGAAATGTTCCAATTGAGCTAATTAGCTTATTGTGAGAATATTGCAATTGTCTGACAAAAGTGAAAAATGAAAATTTCCAATTTCAACCAAACAAGCTAGAAATGCTCCAATTGAGCTAATTAGCTTATTGTGAGAATATTACAAACGTCTGACAAAACTGAAAAATAGAAATTTCCAATTTCAACCAAACATGCTAGAAATGCTCCAATTGAGCTAATTAGCTTATTGATAGAATATTGCAATTGTCTGACAAAACTGAAAAATGTAATTTCTAATTTCAACCAAACATGCTAGAAATGCTCCAATTGAGCTAATTAGCTTATTGTTAGAATATTACAAACGTCTGACAAAAGTGAAAAATGTAAATTTCCAATTTCAACCAAACATGCTAGAAATGCTCCAATTGAGCTAATTAGCTTATTGTGAGAATATTACAAACGTCTTACAAAACTGAAAAATGTAAATTTCCAATTTCAACCAAACATGCTAGAAATGCTCCAATTGAGCTAATTAGCTTATTGTGAGAATATTACAAACGTCTGACAAAAGTAAAAAATGTAAATTTCTGATTTCAACCAAACATGCTAGAAATGCTCCAATTGAGCTAATTAGCTTATTGTGAGAATATTACAAACGTCTGACAAAACTGAAAAATGTAAATTTCCAATTTCAACCAAACATGCTAGAAATGCTCCAATTGAGCTAATTAGCTTATTGTGAGAATATTGCAATTGTCTGACAAAAGTGAAAAATGTAAATTTCCAATTTCAACCAAACATGCTAGAAATGTTCCAATTGAGCTAATTAGCTTATTGTGAGAATATTGCAATTGTCTGACAAAAGTGAAAAATGAAAATTTCCAATTTCAACCAAACATGCTAGAAATGCTCCAATTGTGCTAATTAGCTTATTGTGAGAATATTACAAACGTCTGACAAAACTGAAAAATGTAAATTTCCAATTTCAACCAAACATGCTAGAAATGCTCCAATTGAGCTAATTAGCTTATTGTGAGAATATTGCAATTGTCTGACAAAAGTGAAAAATGAAAATTTCCAATTTCAACCAAACATGCTAGAAATGCTCCAATTGTGCTAATTAGCTTATTGTGAGAATATTGCAATTGTCTGACAAAAGTGAAAAATGAAAATTTCCAATTTCAACCAAACATGCTAGAAATGCTCCAATTGAGCTAATTAGCTTATTGTGAGAATATTACAAACGTCTGACCAAACTGAAAAATGTAAATTTCCAATTTCAACCAAACAAGCTAGAAATGCTCCAATTGAGCTAATTAGCTTATTGTGAGAATATTACAAACGTCTGACAAAACTGAAAAATAGAAATTTCCAATTTCAACCAAACATGCTAGAAATGCTCCAATTGAGCTAATTAGCTTATTGATAGAATATTGCAATTGTCTGACAAAACTGAAAAATGTAATTTCCAATTTCAACCAAACATGTTAGAAATGCTCCAATTGAGCTAATTAGCTTATTGTTAGAATATTACAAACGTCTGACAAAAGTGAAAAATGTAAATTTCCAGATTCCACCAAACATGCTAGAAATGCTCCAATTGAGCTAATTAGCTTATTGTGAGAATATTACAAACGTCTGACAAAACTGAAAAATGTAAATTTCCAATTTCATCCAAACATGCTAGAAATGCTCTAATTGAGCTAATTAGCTTATTGTGAGAATATTACAAACGTCTGACCAAACTGAAAAATGTAAATTTCCAATTTCAACCAAACAAGCTAGAAATGCTCCAATTGAGCTAATTAGCTTATTGTGAGAATATTACAAACGTCTGACAAAAGTAAAAAATGTAAATTTCTGATTTCAACCAAACATGCTAGAAATGCTCCAATTGAGCTAATTAGCTTATTGTGAGAATATTACAAACGTCTGACCAAACTGAAAAATGTAAATTTCCAATTTCAACCAAACATGCTAGAAATGCTCCAATTGAGCTAATTAGCTTATTGTGAGAATATTGCAATTGTCTGACAAAAGTGAAAAATGTAAATTTCCAATTTCAACCAAACATGCTAGAAATGTTCCAATTGAGCTAATTAGCTTATTGTGAGAATATTGCAATTGTCTGACAAAAGTGAAAAATGAAAATTTCCAATTTCAACCAAACAAGCTAGAAATGCTCCAATTGAGCTAATTAGCTTATTGTGAGAATATTACAAACGTCTGACAAAACTGAAAAATAGAAATTTCCAATTTCAACCAAACATGCTAGAAATGCTCCAATTGAGCTAATTAGCTTATTGATAGAATATTGCAATTGTCTGACAAAACTGAAAAATGTAATTTCTAATTTCAACCAAACATGCTAGAAATGCTCCAATTGAGCTAATTAGCTTATTGTTAGAATATTACAAACGTCTGACAAAAGTGAAAAATGTAAATTTCCAATTTCAACCAAACATGCTAGAAATGCTCCAATTGAGCTAATTAGCTTATTGTGAGAATATTACAAACGTCTTACAAAACTGAAAAATGTAAATTTCCAATTTCAACCAAACATGCTAGAAATGCTCCAATTGAGCTAATTAGCTTATTGTGAGAATATTACAAACGTCTGACAAAAGTAAAAAATGTAAATTTCTGATTTCAACCAAACATGCTAGAAATGCTCCAATTGAGCTAATTAGCTTATTGTGAGAATATTACAAACGTCTGACAAAACTGAAAAATGTAAATTTCCAATTTCAACCAAACATGCTAGAAATGCTCCAATTGAGCTAATTAGCTTATTGTGAGAATATTGCAATTGTCTGACAAAAGTGAAAAATGTAAATTTCCAATTTCAACCAAACATGCTAGAAATGTTCCAATTGAGCTAATTAGCTTATTGTGAGAATATTGCAATTGTCTGACAAAAGTGAAAAATGAAAATTTCCAATTTCAACCAAACATGCTAGAAATGCTCCAATTGTGCTAATTAGCTTATTGTGAGAATATTACAAACGTCTGACAAAACTGAAAAATGTAAATTTCCAATTTCAACCAAACATGCTAGAAATGCTCCAATTGAGCTAATTAGCTTATTGTGAGAATATTGCAATTGTCTGACAAAAGTGAAAAATGAAAATTTCCAATTTCAACCAAACATGCTAGAAATGCTCCAATTGTGCTAATTAGCTTATTGTGAGAATATTGCAATTGTCTGACAAAAGTGAAAAATGAAAATTTCCAATTTCAACCAAACATGCTAGAAATGCTCCAATTGAGCTAATTAGCTTATTGTGAGAATATTACAAACGTCTGACCAAACTGAAAAATGTAAATTTCCAATTTCAACCAAACAAGCTAGAAATGCTCCAATTGAGCTAATTAGCTTATTGTGAGAATATTACAAACGTCTGACAAAACTGAAAAATAGAAATTTCCAATTTCAACCAAACATGCTAGAAATGCTCCAATTGAGCTAATTAGCTTATTGATAGAATATTGCAATTGTCTGACAAAACTGAAAAATGTAATTTCCAATTTCAACCAAACATGTTAGAAATGCTCCAATTGAGCTAATTAGCTTATTGTTAGAATATTACAAACGTCTGACAAAAGTGAAAAATGTAAATTTCCAGATTCCACCAAACATGCTAGAAATGCTCCAATTGAGCTAATTAGCTTATTGTGAGAATATTACAAACGTCTGACAAAACTGAAAAATGTAAATTTCCAATTTCATCCAAACATGCTAGAAATGCTCTAATTGAGCTAATTAGCTTATTGTGAGAATATTACAAACGTCTGACAAAAGTGAAAAATGTAAAATTCCAATTTCAACCAAACATGCTAGAAATGCTCCAATTGAGCTAATTAGCTTATTGTGAGAATATTACAAACGTCTGACCAAACTGAAAAATGTAAATTTCCAATTTCAACAAAACATGCTAGAAATGCTCCAATTGAGCTAATTAGCTAATTGTGAGAATATTACAAACGTCTGACAAAACTGAAAAATGTAAATTTCCAATTTCAACCAAACATGCTAGAAATGTTCCAATTGAGCTAATTAGCTTATTGTGAAAATATTACAAACCTCTGACAAAAGTGAAAAATGTAAATTTCCAATTTCAACCAAACATGCTAGAAATGCTCCAATTGAGCTAATTAGCTTATTGTGAGAATATTGCAATTGTCTGACAAAAGTGAAAAATGTAAATTTCCAATTTCAACCAAACATGCTAGAAGTGCTCCAATTGAGCTAATTAGCTTATTGTGAGAATATTACAAACGTCTGATAAAACTGAAAAATGAAAATTTCCAATTTCAACCAAACATGCTAGAAATGCTCCAATTGAGCTAATTAGCTTATTGTGAGAATATTGCAATTGTCTGACAAAAGGGAAAAATGTAAATTTCCAATTTCAACCAAACATGCTAGAAATGCTCCAATTGAGCTAATTAGCTTATTGTGAGAATATTACAAACGTCTGACCAAACTGAAAAATGTAAATTTCCAATTTCAACCAAACATGCTAGAAATGCTCTAATTGAGCTAATTAGCTTATTGTGAGAATATTACAAACACCTGACAAAACTGAAAAATGTAAATTTCCAACTTCAACCAAACATGCTAGAAATGTTCCAATTGAGCTAATTAGCTTATTGTGAGAATATTACAAACGTCTGACAAAACTGAAAAATGTAATTTTCCAATTTCAACCAAACATGCTAGAAATGCTCCAATTGAGCTAATTAGCTTATTGTGAGAATATTGCAATTGTCTGACAAAACTGAAAAATGTAAATTTTCAATTTCAACCAAACATGCTAGAAATGCTCCAATTGAGCTAATTAGCTTATTGTGAGAATATTACAAACGTCTCACAAAACTGAAAAATGTAAATTTCCAATTTCAACCAAACATGCTAGAAATGCTCCAATTGAGCTAATTAGCTTATTGTTAGAATATTACAAACGTCTGACAAAAGTGAAAAATGTAAATTTCCAATTTCAACCAAACATGCTAGAAATGCTCAAATTGAGCTAATTAGCTTATTGTGAGAATATTACAAACATCTGACAAAACTGAAAAATGTAAATTTCCAATTTCAACCAAACATGCTAGAAATGCTCCAATTGAGCTAATTAGCTTATTGTGAGAATATTACAAACGTCTGACCAAACTGAAAAATGTAAATTTCCAATTTCAACCAAACAAGCTAGAAATGCTCCAATTGAGCTAATTAGCTTATTGTGAGAATATTACAAACGTCTGACAAAACTGAAAAATAGAAATTTCCAATTTCAACCAAACATGCTAGAAATGCTCCAATTGAGCTAATTAGCTTATTGTGAGAATATTACAAACGTCTGACAAAACTGAAAAATGTAATTTTCCAATTTCAACCAAACATGCTAGAAATGCTCCAATTGAGCTAATTAGCTTATTGTGAGAATATTGCAATTGTCTGACAAAACTGAAAAATGTAAATTTTCAATTTCAACCAAACATGCTAGAAATGCTCCAATTGAGCTAATTAGCTTATTGTGAGAATATTACAAACGTCTCACAAAACTGAAAAATGTAAATTTCCAATTTCAACCAAACATGCTAGAAATGCTCCAATTGAGCTAATTAGCTTATTGTTAGAATATTACAAACGTCTGACAAAAGTGAAAAATGTAAATTTCCAATTTCAACCAAACATGCTAGAAATGCTCAAATTGAGCTAATTAGCTTATTGTGAGAATATTACAAACATCTGACAAAACTGAAAAATGTAAATTTCCAATTTCAACCAAACATGCTAGAAATGCTCCAATTGAGCTAATTAGCTTATTGTGAGAATATTACAAACGTCTGACCAAACTGAAAAATGTAAATTTCCAATTTCAACCAAACAAGCTAGAAATGCTCCAATTGAGCTAATTAGCTTATTGTGAGAATATTACAAACGTCTGACAAAACTGAAAAATAGAAATTTCCAATTTCAACCAAACATGCTAGAAATGCTCCAATTGAGCTAATTAGCTTATTGTGAGAATATTACAAACGTCTGACAAAACTGAAAAATAGAAATTTCCAATTTCAACCAAACATGCTAGAAATGCTCCAATTGAGCTAATTAGCTTATTGTTAGAATATTACAAACGTCTGACAAAAGTGAAAAACGTAAATTTCCAATTTCAACCAAACATGCTAGAAATGCTCCAATTGAGCTAATTAGCTTATTGTGAGAATATTACAAACGTCTTACAAAACTGAAAAATGTAAATTTCCAATTTCAACCAAACATGCTAGAAATGCTCCAATTGAGCTAATTAGCTTATTGTGAGAATATTACAAACGTCTGACAAAAGTAAAAAATGTAAATTTCTGATTTCAACCAAACATGCTAGAAATGCTCCAAATGCGGAAATAAGCTTACTGTAAGAATTGTACAATTGTCTGACAAAACTGAAAAATGTAAATTTCCAATTTCAACCAAACATGCTAGAAATGCTCCAATTGAGCTAATTAGCTTATTGAGAGAATATTGCAATTGTCTGACAAAAGTGAAAAATGCAAATTTCCAATTTCAACTAAACATGCTAGAAATGCTCCAATTGAGCTAATTAGCTTATTGTGAGAATATTACAAACGTCTGACAAAACTGAAAAATGTAAATTTTCAATTTCAACCAAACATGCTAGAAATGCTCCAATTGAGCTAGTTAGCTTATTGTGAGAATATTACAAACCTCTGACAAAACTGAAAAATGTAAATTTCCAACTTCAACCAAACATGCTAGAAATGCTCCAATTGAGCTAATTAGCTTATTGTGAGAATATTACAAACGTTCGACAAAAGTGAAAAATGTAAATTTCCAATTTCAACCAAACATGCTAGAAATGCTCAAATTGAGCTAATTAGCTTATTGTGAGAATATTACAAACGTCTGACAAAACTGAAAAATGTAAATTTCCAATTTCAACCAAACATGCTAGAAATGCTCCAATTGAGCTAATTAGCTTATTGTGAGAATATTACAAACGTCTGACCAAACTGAAAAATGTAAATTTCCAATTTCAACCAAACAAGCTAGAAATGCTCCAATTGAGCTAATTAGCTTATTGTGAGAATATTACAAACGTCTGACAAAACTGAAAAATAGAAATTTCCAATTTCAACCAAACATGCTAGAAATGCTCCAATTGAGCTAATTAGCTTATTGATAGAATATTGCAATTGTCTGACAAAACTGAAAAATGTAATTTCCAATTTCAACCAAACATGTTAGAAATGCTCCAATTGAGCTAATTAGCTTATTGTTAGAATATTACAAACGTCTGACAAAAGTGAAAAATGTAAATTTCCAGATTCAACCAAACATGCTAGAAATGCTCCAATTGAGCTAATTAGCTTATTGTGAGAATATTACAAACGTCTTACAAAACTGAAAAATGTAAATTTCCAATTTCAACCAAACATGCTAGAAATGCTCCAATTGAGCTAATTAGCTTATTGTTAGAATATTACAAACGTCTGACAAAAGTGAAAAATGTAAATTTCCAATTTCAACCAAACATGCTAGAAATGCTCAAATTGAGCTAATTAGCTTATTGTGAGAATATTACAAACGTCTGACAAAACTGAAAAATGTAAATTTCCAATTTCAACCAAACATGCTAGAAATGCTCCAATTGAGCTAATTAGCTTATTGTGAGAATATTACAAACGTCTGACCAAACTGAAAAATGTAAATTTCCAATTTCAACCAAACAAGCTAGAAATGCTCCAATTGAGCTAATTAGCTTATTGTGAGAATATTACAAACGTCTGACAAAACTGAAAAATAGAAATTTCCAATTTCAACCAAACATGCTAGAAATGCTCCAATTGAGCTAATTAGCTTATTGATAGAATATTGCAATTGTCTGACAAAACTGAAAAATGTAATTTCCAATTTCAACCAAACATGCTAGAAATGCTCCAATTGAGCTAATTAGCTTATTGTTAGAATATTACAAACGTCTGACAAAAGTGAAAAATGTAAATTTCCAATTTCAACCAAACATGCTAGAAATGCTCCAATTGAGCTAATTAGCTTATTGTGAGAATATTACAAACGTCTTACAAAACTGAAAAATGTAAATTTCCAATTTCAACCAAACATGCTAGAAATGCTCCAATTGAGCTAATTAGCTTATTGTGAGAATATTACAAACGTCTGACAAAAGTAAAAAATGTAAATTTCTGATTTCAACCAAACATGCTAGAAATGCTCCAATTGAGCTAATTAGCTTATTGTGAGAATATTACAAACATCTGACAAAACTGAAAAATGTAAATTTCCAATTTCAACCAAACATGCTAGAAATGCTCCAATTGAGCTAATTAGCTTATTGTGAGAATATTGCAATTGTCTGACAAAAGTGAAAAATGTAAATTTCCAATTTCAACCAAACATGCTAGAAATGTTCCAATTGAGCTAATTAGCTTATTGTGAGAATATTGCAATTGTCTGACAAAAGTGAAAAATGAAAATTTCCAATTTCAACCAAACAAGCTAGAAATGCTCCAATTGAGCTAATTAGCTTATTGTGAGAATATTACAAACGTCTGACAAAACTGAAAAATAGAAATTTCCAATTTCAACCAAACATGCTAGAAATGCTCCAATTGAGCTAATTAGCTTATTGATAGAATATTGCAATTGTCTGACAAAACTGAAAAATGTAATTTCCAATTTCAACCAAACATGCTAGAAATGCTCCAATTGAGCTAATTAGCTTATTGTTAGAATATTACAAACGTCTGACAAAAGTGAAAAATGTAAATTTCCAATTTCAACCAAACATGCTAGAAATGCTCCAACTGAGCTAATTAGCTTATTGTGAGAATATTACAAACGTCTTACAAAACTGAAAAATGTAAATTTCCAATTTCAACCAAACATGCTAGAAATGCTCCAATTGAGCTAATTAGCTTATTGTGAGAATATTACAAACGTCTGACAAAAGTAAAAAATGTAAATTTCTGATTTCAACCAAACATGCTAGAAATGCTCCAATTGAGCTAATTAGCTTATTGTGAGAATATTACAAACGTCTGACAAAACTGAAAAATGTAAATTTCCAATTTCAACCAAACATGCTAGAAATGCTCCAATTGAGCTAATTAGCTTATTGTGAGAATATTGCAATTGTCTGACAAAAGTGAAAAATGTAAATTTCCAATTTCAACCAAACATGCTAGAAATGTTCCAATTGAGCTAATTAGCTTATTGTGAGAATATTGCAATTGTCTGACAAAAGTGAAAAATGAAAATTTCCAATTTCAACCAAACATGCTAGAAATGCTCCAATTGTGCTAATTAGCTTATTGTGAGAATATTACAAACGTCTGACAAAACTGAAAAATGTAAATTTCCAATTTCAACCAAACATGCTAGAAATGCTCCAATTGAGCTAATTAGCTTATTGTGAGAATATTGAAATTGTCTGACAAAAGTGAAAAATGAAAATTTCCAATTTCAACCAAACATGCTAGAAATGCTCCAATTGTGCTAATTAGCTTATTGTGAGAATATTGCAATTGTCTGACAAAAGTGAAAAATGAAAATTTCCAATTTCAACCAAACATGCTAGAAATGCTCCAATTGAGCTAATTAGCTTATTGTGAGAATATTACAAACGTCTGACCAAACTGAAAAATGTAAATTTCCAATTTCAACCAAACAAGCTAGAAATGCTCCAATTGAGCTAATTAGCTTATTGTGAGAATATTACAAACGTCTGACAAAACTGAAAAATAGAAATTTCCAATTTCAACCAAACATGCTAGAAATGCTCCAATTGAGCTAATTAGCTTATTGATAGAATATTGCAATTGTCTGACAAAACTGAAAAATGTAATTTCCAATTTCAACCAAACATGTTAGAAATGCTCCAATTGAGCTAATTAGCTTATTGTTAGAATATTACAAACGTCTGACAAAAGTGAAAAATGTAAATTTCCAGATTCCACCAAACATGCTAGAAATGCTCCAATTGAGCTAATTAGCTTATTGTGAGAATATTACAAACGTCTGACAAAACTGAAAAATGTAAATTTCCAATTTCATCCAAACATGCTAGAAATGCTCTAATTGAGCTAATTAGCTTATTGTGAGAATATTACAAACGTCTGACAAAAGTGAAAAATGTAAAATTCCAATTTCAACCAAACATGCTAGAAATGCTCCAATTGAGCTAATTAGCTTATTGTGAGAATATTACAAACGTCTGACCAAACTGAAAAATGTAAATTTCCAATTTCAACAAAACATGCTAGAAATGCTCCAATTGAGCTAATTAGCTAATTGTGAGAATATTACAAACGTCTGACAAAACTGAAAAATGTAAATTTCCAATTTCAACCAAACATGCTAGAAATGTTCCAATTGAGCTAATTAGCTTATTGTGAAAATATTACAAACCTCTGACAAAAGTGAAAAATGTAAATTTCCAATTTCAACCAAACATGCTAGAAATGCTCCAATTGAGCTAATTAGCTTATTGTGAGAATATTGCAATTGTCTGACAAAAGTGAAAAATGTAAATTTCCAATTTCAACCAAACATGCTAGAAATGCTCCAATTGAGCTAATTAGCTTATTGTGAGAATATTACAAACGTCTGATAAAACTGAAAAATGTAAATTTCCAATTTCAACCAAACATGCTAGAAATGCTCCAATTGAGCTAATTAGCTTATTGTGAGAATATTGCAATTGTCTGACAAAAGGGAAAAATGTAAATTTCCAATTTCAACCAAACATGCTAGAAATGCTCCAATTGAGCTAATTAGCTTATTGTGAGAATATTACAAACGTCTGACCAAACTGAAAAATGTAAATTTCCAATTTCAACCAAACATGCTAGAAATGCTCTAATTGAGCTAATTAGCTTATTGTGAGAATATTACAAACACCTGACAAAACTGAAAAATGTAAATTTCCAACTTCAACCAAACATGCTAGAAATGTTCCAATTGAGCTAATTAGCTTATTGTGAGAATATTACAAACGTCTGACAAAACTGAAAAATGTAAATTTTCAATTTCAACCAAACATGCTAGAAATGCTCCAATTGAGCTAATTAGCTTATTGTGAGAATATTACAAACGTCTGACCAAACTGAAAAATGTAAATTTCCAATTTCAACCAAACAAGCTAGAAATGCTCCAATTGAGCTAATTAGCTTATTGTGAGAATATTACAAACGTCTGACAAAACTGAAAAATAGAAATTTCCAATTTCAACCAAACATGCTAGAAATGCTCAAATTGAGCTAATTAGCTTATTGTTAGAATATTACAAACGTCTGACAAAAGTGAAAAATGTAAATTTCCAATTTCAACCAAACATGCTAGAAATGCTCTAATTGAGCTAATTAGCTTATTGTGAGAATATTACAAACACCTGACAAAACTGAAAAATGTAAATTTCCAACTTCAACCAAACATGCTAGAAATGTTCCAATTGAGCTAATTAGCTTATTGTGAGAATATTACAAACGTCTGACAAAACTGAAAAATGTAATTTTCCAATTTCAACCAAACATGCTAGAAATGCTCCAATTGAGCTAATTAGCTTATTGTGAGAATATTGCAATTGTCTGACAAAACTGAAAAATGTAAATTTTCAATTTCAACCAAACATGCTAGAAATGCTCCAATTGAGCTAATTAGCTTATTGTGAGAATATTACAAACGTCTGACCAAACTGAAAAATGTAAATTTCCAATTTCAACCAAACAAGCTAGAAATGCTCCAATTGAGCTAATTAGCTTATTGTGAGAATATTACAAACGTCTGACAAAACTGAAAAATAGAAATTTCCAATTTCAACCAAACATGCTAGAAATGCTCCAATTGAGCTAATTAGCTTATTGTTAGAATATTACAAACGTCTGACAAAAGTGAAAAATGTAAATTTCCAATTTCAACCAAACATGCTAGAAATGCTCCAATTGAGCTAATTAGCTTATTGTGAGAATATTACAAACGTCTTACAAAACTGAAAAATGTAAATTTCCAATTTCAACCAAACATGCTAGAAATGCTCCAATTGAGCTAATTAGCTTATTGTGAGAATATTACAAACGTCTGACAAAAGTAAAAAATGTAAATTTCTGATTTCAACCAAACATGCTAGAAATGCTCCAATTGAGCTAATTAGCTTATTGTGAGAATATTACAAACGTCTGACAAAACTGAAAAATGTAAATTTCCAATTTCAACCAAACATGCTAGAAATGCTCCACTTGAGCTAATTAGCTTATTGTGAGAATATTGCAATTGTCTGACAAAAGTGAAAAATGTAATTTTCCAATTTCAACCAAACATGCTAGAAATGTTCCAATTGAGCTAATTAGCTTATTGTGAGAATATTACAAACGTCTGACCAAACTGAAAAATGTAAATTTCTAATTTCAACAAAACATGCTAGAAATGCTCCAATTGAGCTAATTAGCTTATTGTGAGAATATTACAAACGTCTGACAAAACTGAAAAATGTAAATTTCCAATTTCAACCAAACATGCTAGAAATGCTCCAATTGAGCTAATTAGCTTATTGTGAGAATATTACAAACGTCTGAGAAAACTGAAAAATGTAAATTTCCAATTTCAACCAAACATGCTAGAAATGCTCCAATTGAGCTAATTAGCTTATTGTGAGAATATTGCAATTGTCTGACAAAAGGGAAAAATGTAAATTTCCAATTTCAACCAAACATGCTAGAAATGCTCCAATTGAGCTAATTAGCTTATTGTGAGAATATTACAAACGTCTGACCAAACTGAAAAATGTAAATTTCCAATTTCAACCAAACATGCTAGAAATGCTCTAATTGAGCTAATTAGCTTATTGTGAGAATATTACAAACGTCTGACAAAACTGAAAAATGTAAATTTCCAATTTCAACCAAACATGCTAGAAACGTTCCAATTGAGCTAATTAGCTTATTGTGAGAATATTACAAACGTCTGACAAAACTGAAAAATGTAATTTTCCAATTTCAACCAAACATGCTAGAAATGCTCCAATTGAGCTAATTAGCTTATTGTGAGAATATTGCAATTGTCTGACAAAAGTGAAAAATGTAAATTTTCAATTTCAACCAAACATGCTAGAAATGCTCCAATTGAGCTAATTAGCTTATTGCGAGAATATTGCAATTGTCTGACAAAAGTGAAAAATGTAATTTTCCAATTTCAACCAAACATGCTAGAAATGCTCCAATTGAGCTAATTAGCTTATTGTGAGAATATTGCAATTGTCTGACAAAAGTGAAAAATGTAAATTTTCAATTTCAACCAAACATGCTAGAAATGCTCCAATTGAGCTAATTAGCTTATTGTTAGAATATTACAAACGTCTGACAAAAGTGAAAAATGTAAATTTCCAATTTCAACCAAACATGCTAGAAATGCTCCAATTGAGCTAATTAGCTTATTGTGAGAATATTACAAACGTCTGACAAAAGTGAAAAATGTAAATTTCCAATTTCAACCAAACATGCTAGAAATGCTCCAATTGAGCTAATTAGCTTATTGTGAGAATATTACAAACGTCTGACAAAACTGAAAAATGTAAATTTCTGATTTCAACCAAACATGCTAGAAATGCTCCAATTGAGCTAATTAGCTTATTGTGAGAATATTGCAATTGTCTGACAAAAGTGAAAAATGTAAATTTCCAATTTCAACCAAACATGCTAGAAATGCTCAAATTGAGCTAATTAGCTTATTGTGAGAATATTACAAACGTCTGAGAAAACTGAAAAATGTAAATTTCCAATTTCAACCAAACATGCTAGAAATGCTCCGATTGAGCTAATTAGCTTATTGTGAGAATATTGCAATTGTCTGACAAAAGGGAAAAATGTAAATTTCCAATTTCAACCAAACATGCTAGAAATGCTCCAATTGAGCTAATTAGCTTATTGTGAGAATATTACAAACGTCTGACCAAACTGAAAAATGTAAATTTCCAATTTCAACCAAACATGCTAGAAATGCTCTAATTGAGCTAATTAGCTTATTGTGAGAATATTACAAACGTCTGACAAAACTGAAAAATGTAAATTTCCAATTTCAACCAAACATGCTAGAAACGTTCCAATTGAGCTAATTAGCTTATTGTGAGAATATTACAAACGTCTGACAAAACTGAAAAATGTAATTTTCCAATTTCAACCAAACATGCTAGAAATGCTCCAATTGAGCTAATTAGCTTATTGTGAGAATATTGCAATTGTCTGACAAAAGTGAAAAATGTAAATTTTCAATTTCAACCAAACATGCTAGAAATGCTCCAATTGAGCTAATTAGCTTATTGCGAGAATATTGCAATTGTCTGACAAAAGTGAAAAATGTAATTTTCCAATTTCAACCAAACATGCTAGAAATGCTCCAATTGAGCTAATTAGCTTATTGTGAGAATATTGCAATTGTCTGACAAAAGTGAAAAATGTAAATTTTCAATTTCAACCAAACATGCTAGAAATGCTCCAATTGAGCTAATTAGCTTATTGTTAGAATATTACAAACGTCTGACAAAAGTGAAAAATGTAAATTTCCAATTTCAACCAAACATGCTAGAAATGCTCCAATTGAGCTAATTAGCTTATTGTGAGAATATTACAAACGTCTGACAAAAGTGAAAAATGTAAATTTCCAATTTCAACCATACATGCTAGAAATGCTCCAATTGAGCTAATTAGCTTATTGTGAGAATATTACAAACGTCTGACAAAACTGAAAAATGTAAATTTCTGATTTCAACCAAACATGCTAGAAATGCTCCAATTGAGCTAATTAGCTTATTGTGAGAATATTGCAATTGTCTGACAAAAGTGAAAAATGTAAATTTCCAATTTCAACCAAACATGCTAGAAATGCTCAAATTGAGCTAATTAGCTTATTGTGAGAATATTACAAACGTCTGACAAAACTGAAAAATGTAAATTTCCAATTTCAACCAAACATGCTAGAAATGCTCAAATTGCGCAAATAAGCCTACTGTAAGAATTTTACAAACGTCTGACAAAGCTGAAAAATGTAAATTTCCAATTTCAACCAAACATGCTAGAAATGCTCCAATTGAGCTAATTAGCTTATTGAGAGAATATCGCAATTGTCTGACAAAAGTGAAAAATGCAAATTTCCAATTTCAACTGAACATGCTAGAAATGCTCCAATTGAGCTAATTAGCTTATTTTGAGAATATTACAAACGTCTGACAAAACTGAAAAATGTAAATTTCCAATTTCAACCAAACATGCTAGAAATGCTCCAAATGCGGAAATAAGCTTACTGTAAGAAGTGTACAATTGTCTGACAAAACTGAAAAATGTAAATTTCCAATTTCAACCAAACATGCTAGAAATGCTCCAATTGAGCTAATTAGCTTATTGAGAGAATATTGCAATTGTCTGACAAAAGTGAAAAATGCAAATTTCCAATTTCAACCAAACATGCTAGAAATGCTCCAATTGAGCTAGTTAGCTTATTGTGAGAATATTACAAACCTCTGACAAAACTGATAAATGTAAATTTCCAACTTCAACCAAACATGCTAGAAATGCTCCAATTGAGCTAATTAGCTTATTGAGAGAATATTGCAATTGTCTGACAAAAGTGAAAAATGCAAATTTCCAATTTCAACCAAACATGCTAGAAATGCTCCAATTGAGCTAGTTAGCTTATTGTGAGAATATTACAAACCTCTGACAAAACTGAAAAATGTAAATTTCCAACTTCAACCAAACATGCTAGAAATGCTCCAATTGAGCTAATTAGCTTATTGTGAGAATATTACAAACGTTCGACAAAAGTGAAAAATGTAAATTTCCAATTTCAACCAAACATGCTAGAAATGCTCAAATTGAGCTAATTAGCTTATTGTGAGAATATTACAAACGTCTGACAAAACTGAAAAATGTAAATTTCCAATTTCAACCAAACATGCTAGAAATGCTCCAATTGAGCTAATTAGCTTATTGTGAGAATATTACAAACGTCTGACCAAACTGAAAAATGTAAATTTCCAATTTCAACCAAACAAGCTAGAAATGCTCCAATTGAGCTAATTAGCTTATTGTGAGAATATTACAAACGTCTGACAAAACTGAAAAATAGAAATTTCCAATTTCAACCAAACATGCTAGAAATGCTCCAATTGAGCTAATTAGCTTATTGATAGAATATTGCAATTGTCTGACAAAACTGAAAAATGTAATTTCCAATTTCAACCAAACATGCTAGAAATGCTCCAATTGAGCTAATTAGCTTATTGTGAGAATATTACAAACGTCTGACCAAACTGAAAAATGTAAATTTCCAATTTCAACCAAACATGCTAGAAATGCTCTAATTGAGCTAATTAGCTTATTGTGAGAATATTACAAACGTCTGACAAAACTGAAAAATGTAAATTTCCAATTTCAACCAAACATGCTAGAAATGTTCCAATTGAGCTAATTAGCTTATTGTGAGAATATTACAAACGTCTGACAAAACTGAAAAATGTAATTTTCCAATTTCAACCAAACATGCTAGAAATGCTCCAATTGAGCTAATTAGCTTATTGTGAGAATATTGCAATTGTCTGACAAAAGTGAAAAATGTAAATTTTCAATTTCAACCAAACATGCTAGAAATGCTCCAATTGAGCTAATTAGCTTATTGCGAGAATATTGCAATTGTCTGACAAAAGTGAAAAATGTAATTTTCCAACTTCAACCAAACATGCTAGAAATGCTCCAATTGAGCTAATTAGCTTATTGTGAGAATATTGCAATTGTCTGACAAAAGTGAAAAATGTAAATTTTCAATTTCAACCAAACATGCTAGAAATGCTCCAATTGAGCTAATTAGCTTATTGTTAGAATATTACAAACGTCTGACAAAAGTGAAAAATGTAAATTTCCAATTTCAACCAAACATGCTAGAAATGCTCCAATTGAGCTAATTAGCTTATTGTGAGAATATTACAAACGTCTGACAAAAGTGAAAAAGGTAAATTTCCAATTTCAACCAAACATGCTAGAAATGCTCCAAATGCGGAAATAAGCTTACTGTAAGAAGTGTACAATTGTCTGACAAAACTGAAAAATGTAAATTTCCAATTTCAACCAAACATGCTAGAAATGCTCCAATTGAGCTAATTAGCTTATTGAGAGAATATTGCAATTGTCTGACAAAAGTGAAAAATGCAAATTTCCAATTTCAACCAAACATGCTAGAAATGCTCCAATTGAGCTAGTTAGCTTATTGTGAGAATATTACAAACCTCTGACAAAACTAATAAATGTAAATTTCCAACTTCAACCAAACATGCTAGAAATGCTCCAATTGAGCTAATTAGCTAATTGAGAGAATATTGCAATTGTCTGACAAAAGTGAAAAATGCAAATTTCCAATTTCAACCAAACATGCTAGAAATGCTCCAATTGAGCTAGTTAGCTTATTGTGAGAATATTACAAACCTCTGACAAAACTGAAAAATGTAAATTTCCAACTTCAACCAAACATGCTAGAAATGCTCCAATTGAGCTAATTAGCTTATTGTGAGAATATTACAAACGTTCGACAAAAGTGAAAAATGTAAATTTCCAATTTCAACCAAACATGCTAGAAATGCTCAAATTGAGCTAATTAGCTTATTGTGAGAATATTACAAACGTCTGACAAAACTGAAAAATGTAAATTTCCAATTTCAACCAAACATGCTAGAAATGCTCCAATTGAGCTAATTAGCTTATTGTGAGAATATTACAAACGTCTGACCAAACTGAAAAATGTAAATTTCCAATTTCAACCAAACAAGCTAGAAATGCTCCAATTGAGCTAATTAGCTTATTGTGAGAATATTACAAACGTCTGACAAAACTGAAAAATAGAAATTTCCAATTTCAACCAAACATGCTAGAAATGCTCCAATTGAGCTAATTAGCTTATTGATAGAATATTGCAATTGTCTGACAAAACTGAAAAATGTAATTTCCAATTTCAACCAAACATGCTAGAAATGCTCCAATTGAGCTAATTAGCTTATTGTTAGAATATTACAAACGTCTGACAAAAGTGAAAAATGTAAATTTCCAATTTCAACCAAACATGCTAGAAATGCTCCAATTGAGCTAATTAGCTTATTGTGAGAATATTACAAACATCTGACAAAACTGAAAAATGTAAATTTCCAATTTCAACCAAACATGCTAGAAATGCTCCAATTGAGCTAATTAGCTTATTGTGAGAATATTACAAACGTCTGACCAAACTGAAAAATGTAAATTTCCAATTTCAACCAAACAAGCTAGAAATGCTCCAATTGAGCTAATTAGCTTATTGTGAGAATATTACAAACGTCTGACAAAACTGAAAAATAGAAATTTCCAATTTCAACCAAACATGCTAGAAATGCTCCAATTGAGCTAATTAGCTTATTGATAGAATATTGCAATTGTCTGACAAAACTGAAAAATGTAATTTCCAATTTCAACCAAACATGCTAGAAATGCTCCAATTGAGCTAATTAGCTTATTGTTAGAATATTACAAACGTCTGACAAAAGTGAAAAATGTAAATTTCCAATTTCAACCAAACATGCTAGAAATGCTCCAATTGAGCTAATTAGCTTATTGTGAGAATATTACAAACGTCTTACAAAACTGAAAAATGTAAATTTCCAATTTCAACCAAACATGCTAGAAATGCTCCAATTGAGCTAATTAGCTTATTGTGAGAATATTACAAACGTCTGACAAAAGTAAAAAATGTAAATTTCTGATTTCAACCAAACATGCTAGAAATGCTCCAATTGAGCTAATTAGCTTATTGTGAGAATATTACAAACGTCTGACAAAACTGAAAAATGTAAATTTCCAATTTCAACCAAACATGCTAGAAATGCTCCACTTGAGCTAATTAGCTTATTGTGAGAATATTGCAATTGTCTGACAAAAGTGAAAAATGTAAATTTCCAATTTCAACCAAACATGCTAGAAATGTTCCAATTGAGCTAATTAGCTTATTGTGAGAATATTGCAATTGTCTGACAAAACTGAAAAATAGAAATTTCCAATTTCAACCAAACATGCTAGAAATGCTCCAATTGAGCTAATTAGCTTATTGTTAGAATATTACAAACGTCTGACAAAAGTGAAAAATGTAAATTTCCAATTTCAACCAAACATGCTAGAAATGCTCTAATTGAGCTAATTAGCTTATTGTGAGAATATTACAAACACCTGACAAAACTGAAAAATGTAAATTTCCAACTTCAACCAAACATGCTAGAAATGTTCCAATTGAGCTAATTAGCTTATTGTGAGAATATTACAAACGTCTGACAAAACTGAAAAATGTAATTTTCCAATTTCAACCAAACATGCTAGAAATGCTCCAATTGAGCTAATTAGCTTATTGTGAGAATATTGCAATTGTCTGACAAAACAGAAAAATGTAAATTTTCAATTTCAACCAAACATGCTAGAAATGCTCCAATTGAGCTAATTAGCTTATTGTGAGAATATTACAAACGTCTCACAAAACTGAAAAATGTAAATTTCCAATTTCAACCAAACATGCTAGAAATGCTCCAATTGAGCTAATTAGCTTATTGTTAGAATATTACAAACGTCTGACAAAAGTGAAAAATGTAAATTTCCAATTTCAACCAAACATGCTAGAAATGCTCAAATTGAGCTAATTAGCTTATTGTGAGAATATTACAAACATCTGACAAAACTGAAAAATGTAAATTTCCAACTTCAACCAAACATGCTAGAAATGTTCCAATTGAGCTAATTAGCTTATTGTGAGAATATTACAAACGTCTGACAAAACTGAAAAATGTAATTTTCCAATTTCAACCAAACATGCTAGAAATGCTCCAATTGAGCTAATTAGCTTATTGTGAGAATATTGCAATTGTCTGACAAAACAGAAAAATGTAAATTTTCAATTTCAACCAAACATGCTAGAAATGCTCCAATTGAGCTAATTAGCTTATTGTGAGAATATTACAAACGTCTCACAAAACTGAAAAATGTAAATTTCCAATTTCAACCAAACATGCTAGAAATGCTCCAATTGAGCTAATTAGCTTATTGTTAGAATATTACAAACGTCTGACAAAAGTGAAAAATGTAATTTTCCAATTTCAACCAAACATGCTAGAAATGCTCCAATTGAGCTAATTAGCTTATTGTGAGAATATTGCAATTGTCTGACAAAAGTGAAAAATGTAAATTTTCAATTTCAACCAAACATGCTAGAAATGCTCCAATTGAGCTAATTAGCTTATTGCGAGAATATTGCAATTGTCTGACAAAAGTGAAAAATGTAATTTTCCAATTTCAACCAAACATGCTAGAAATGCTCCAATTGAGCTAATTAGCTTATTGTGAGAATATTGCAATTGTCTGACAAAAGTGAAAAATGTAAATTTTCAATTTCAACCAAACATGCTAGAAATGCTCCAATTGAGCTAATTAGCTTATTGTTAGAATATTACAAACGTCTGACAAAAGTGAAAAATGTAAATTTCCAATTTCAACCAAACATGCTAGAAATGCTCCAATTGAGCTAATTAGCTTATTGTGAGAATATTACAAACGTCTGACAAAAGTGAAAAATGTAAATTTCCAATTTCAACCAAACATGCTAGAAATGCTCCAATTGAGCTAATTAGCTTATTGTGAGAATATTACAAACGTCTGACAAAACTGAAAAATGTAAATTTCTGATTTCAACCAAACATGCTAGAAATGCTCCAATTGAGCTAATTAGCTTATTGTGAGAATATTGCAATTGTCTGACAAAAGTGAAAAATGTAAATTTCCAATTTCAACCAAACATGCTAGAAATGCTCAAATTGAGCTAATTAGCTTATTGTGAGAATATTACAAACGTCTGAGAAAACTGAAAAATGTAAATTTCCAATTTCAACCAAACATGCTAGAAATGCTCCGATTGAGCTAATTAGCTTATTGTGAGAATATTGCAATTGTCTGACAAAAGGGAAAAATGTAAATTTCCAATTTCAACCAAACATGCTAGAAATGCTCCAATTGAGCTAATTAGCTTATTGTGAGAATATTACAAACGTCTGACCAAACTGAAAAATGTAAATTTCCAATTTCAACCAAACATGCTAGAAATGCTCTAATTGAGCTAATTAGCTTATTGTGAGAATATTACAAACACCTGACAAAACTGAAAAATGTAAATTTCCAACTTCAACCAAACATGCTAGAAATGTTCCAATTGAGCTAATTAGCTTATTGTGAGAATATTACAAACGTCTGACAAAACTGAAAAATGTAATTTTCCAATTTCAACCAAACATGCTAGAAATGCTCCAATTGAGCTAATTAGCTTATTGTGAGAATATTGCAATTGTCTGACAAAACTGAAAAATGTAAATTTTCAATTTCAACCAAACATGCTAGAAATGCTCCAATTGAGCTAATTAGCTTATTGTGAGAATATTACAAACGTCTCACAAAACTGAAAAATGTAAATTTCCAATTTCAACCAAACATGCTAGAAATGCTCCAATTGAGCTAATTAGCTTATTGTTAGAATATTACAAACGTCTGACAAAAGTGAAAAATGTAAATTTCCAATTTCAACCAAACATGCTAGAAATGCTCAAATTGAGCTAATTAGCTTATTGTGAGAATATTACAAACATCTGACAAAACTGAAAAATGTAAATTTCCAATTTCAACCAAACATGCTAGAAATGCTCCAATTGAGCTAATTAGCTTATTGTGAGAATATTACAAACGTCTGACCAAACTGAAAAATGTAAATTTCCAATTTCAACCAAACAAGCTAGAAATGCTCCAATTGAGCTAATTAGCTTATTGTGAGAATATTACAAACGTCTGACAAAACTGAAAAATAGAAATTTCCAATTTCAACCAAACATGCTAGAAATGCTCCAATTGAGCTAATTAGCTTATTGTTAGAATATTACAAACGTCTGACAAAAGTGAAAAATGTAAATTTCCAATTTCAACCAAACATGCTAGAAATGCTCCAATTGAGCTAATTAGCTTATTGTGAGAATATTACAAACGTCTTACAAAACTGAAAAATGTAAATTTCCAATTTCAACCAAACATGCTAGAAATGCTCCAATTGAGCTAATTAGCTTATTGTGAGAATATTACAAACGTCTGACAAAAGTAAAAAATGTAAATTTCTGATTTCAACCAAACATGCTAGAAATGCTCCAATTGAGCTAATTAGCTTATTGTGAGAATATTACAAACGTCTGACAAAACTGAAAAATGTAAATTTCCAATTTCAATCAAACATGCTAGAAATGCTCCACTTGAGCTAATTAGCTTATTGTGAGAATATTGCAATTGTCTGACAAAAGTGAAAAATGTAATTTTCCAATTTCAACCAAACATGCTAGAAATGTTCCAATTGAGCTAATTAGCTTATTGTGAGAATATTACAAACGTCTGACCAAACTGAAAAATGTAAATTTCTAATTTCAACAAAACATGCTAGAAATGCTCCAATTGAGCTAATTAGCTTATTGTGAGAATATTACAAACGTCTGACAAAACTGAAAAATGTAAATTTCCAATTTCAACCAAACATGCTAGAAATGTTCCAATTGAGCTAATTAGCTTATTGTGAGAATATTACAAACCTCTGACAAAAGTGAAAATTGTAAATTTCCAATTTCAACCAAACATGCTAGAAATGCTCCAATTGAGCTAATTAGCTTATTGTGAGAATATTGCAATTGTCTGACAAAAGTGAAAAATGTAAATTTCCAATTTCAACCAAACATGCTAGAAATGCTCCAATTGAGCTAATTAGCTTATTGTGAGAATATTACAAACGTCTGAGAAAACTGAAAAATGTAAATTTCCAATTTCAACCAAACATGCTAGAAATGCTCCAATTGAGCTAATTAGCTTATTGTGAGAATATTGCAATTGTCTGACAAAAGGGAAAAATGTAAATTTCCAATTTCAACCAAACATGCTAGAAATGCTCCAATTGAGCTAATTAGCTTATTGTGAGAATATTACAAACGTCTGACCAAACTGAAAAATGTAAATTTCCAATTTCAACCAAACATGCTAGAAATGCTCTAATTGAGCTAATTAGCTTATTGTGAGAATATTACAAACGTCTGACAAAACTGAAAAATGTAAATTTCCAATTTCAACCAAACATGCTAGAAACGTTCCAATTGAGCTAATTAGCTTATTGTGAGAATATTACAAACGTCTGACAAAACTGAAAAATGTAATTTTCCAATTTCAACCAAACATGCTAGAAATGCTCCAATTGAGCTAATTAGCTTATTGTGAGAATATTGCAATTGTCTGACAAAAGTGAAAAATGTAAATTTTCAATTTCAACCAAACATGCTAGAAATGCTCCAATTGCGCTAATTAGCTTATTGCGAGAATATTGCAATTGTCTGACAAAAGTGAAAAATGTAATTTTCCAATTTCAACCAAACATGCTAGAAATGCTCCAATTGAGCTAATTAGCTTATTGTGAGAATATTGCAATTGTCTGACAAAAGTGAAAAATGTAAATTTTCAATTTCAACCAAACATGCTAGAAATGCTCCAATTGAGCTAATTAGCTTATTGTTAGAATATTACAAACGTCTGACAAAAGTGAAAAATGTAAATTTCCAATTTCAACCAAACATGCTAGAAATGCTCCAATTGAGCTAATTAGCTTATTGTGAGAATATTACAAACGTCTGACAAAAGTGAAAAATGTAAATTTCCAATTTCAACCAAACATGCTAGAAATGCTCCAATTGAGCTAATTAGCTTATTGTGAGAATATTACAAACGTCTGACAAAACTGAAAAATGTAAATTTCTGATTTCAACCAAACATGCTAGAAATGCTCCAATTGAGCTAATTAGCTTATTGTGAGAATATTGCAATTGTCTGACAAAAGTGAAAAATGTAAATTTCCAATTTCAACCAAACATGCTAGAAATGCTCAAATTGAGCTAATTAGCTTATTGTGAGAATATTACAAACGTCTGAGAAAACTGAAAAATGTAAATTTCCAATTTCAACCAAACATGCTAGAAATGCTCCGATTGAGCTAATTAGCTTATTGTGAGAATATTGCAATTGTCTGACAAAAGGGAAAAATGTAAATTTCCAATTTCAACCAAACATGCTAGAAATGCTCCAATTGAGCTAATTAGCTTATTGTGAGAATATTACAAACGTCTGACCAAACTGAAAAATGTAAATTTCCAATTTCAACCAAACATGCTAGAAATGCTCTAATTGAGCTAATTAGCTTATTGTGAGAATATTACAAACGTCTGACAAAACTGAAAAATGTAAATTTCCAATTTCAACCAAACATGCTAGAAACGTTCCAATTGAGCTAATTAGCTTATTGTGAGAATATTACAAACGTCTGACAAAACTGAAAAATGTAATTTTCCAATTTCAACCAAACATGCTAGAAATGCTCCAATTGAGCTAATTAGCTTATTGTGAGAATATTGCAATTGTCTGACAAAAGTGAAAAATGTAAATTTTCAATTTCAACCAAACATGCTAGAAATGCTCCAATTGAGCTAATTAGCTTATTGCGAGAATATTGCAATTGTCTGACAAAAGTGAAAAATGTAATTTTCCAATTTCAACCAAACATGCTAGAAATGCTCCAATTGAGCTAATTAGCTTATTGTGAGAATATTGCAATTGTCTGACAAAAGTGAAAAATGTAAATTTTCAATTTCAACCAAACATGCTAGAAATGCTCCAATTGAGCTAATTAGCTTATTGTTAGAATATTACAAACGTCTGACAAAAGTGAAAAATGTAAATTTCCAATTTCAACCAAACATGCTAGAAATGCTCCAATTGAGCTAATTAGCTTATTGTGAGAATATTACAAACGTCTGACAAAAGTGAAAAATGTAAATTTCCAATTTCAACCATACATGCTAGAAATGCTCCAATTGAGCTAATTAGCTTATTGTGAGAATATTACAAACGTCTGACAAAACTGAAAAATGTAAATTTCTGATTTCAACCAAACATGCTAGAAATGCTCCAATTGAGCTAATTAGCTTATTGTGAGAATATTGCAATTGTCTGACAAAAGTGAAAAATGTAAATTTCCAATTTCAACCAAACATGCTAGAAATGCTCAAATTGAGCTAATTAGCTTATTGTGAGAATATTACAAACGTCTGACAAAACTGAAAAATGTAAATTTCCAATTTCAACCAAACATGCTAGAAATGCTCAAATTGCGCAAATAAGCCTACTGTAAGAATTTTACAAACGTCTGACAAAGCTGAAAAATGTAAATTTCCAATTTCAACCAAACATGCTAGAAATGCTCCAATTGAGCTAATTAGCTTATTGAGAGAATATCGCAATTGTCTGACAAAAGTGAAAAATGCAAATTTCCAATTTCAACTGAACATGCTAGAAATGCTCCAATTGAGCTAATTAGCTTATTTTGAGAATATTACAAACGTCTGACAAAACTGAAAAATGTAAATTTCCAATTTCAACCAAACATGCTAGAAATGCTCCAAATGCGGAAATAAGCTTACTGTAAGAAGTGTACAATTGTCTGACAAAACTGAAAAATGTAAATTTCCAATTTCAACCAAACATGCTAGAAATGCTCCAATTGAGCTAATTAGCTTATTGAGAGAATATTGCAATTGTCTGACAAAAGTGAAAAATGCAAATTTCCAATTTCAACCAAACATGCTAGAAATGCTCCAATTGAGCTAGTTAGCTTATTGTGAGAATATTACAAACCTCTGACAAAACTGATAAATGTAAATTTCCAACTTCAACCAAACATGCTAGAAATGCTCCAATTGAGCTAATTAGCTTATTGAGAGAATATTGCAATTGTCTGACAAAAGTGAAAAATGCAAATTTCCAATTTCAACCAAACATGCTAGAAATGCTCCAATTGAGCTAGTTAGCTTATTGTGAGAATATTACAAACCTCTGACAAAACTGAAAAATGTAAATTTCCAACTTCAACCAAACATGCTAGAAATGCTCCAATTGAGCTAATTAGCTTATTGTGAGAATATTACAAACGTTCGACAAAAGTGAAAAATGTAAATTTCCAATTTCAACCAAACATGCTAGAAATGCTCAAATTGAGCTAATTAGCTTATTGTGAGAATATTACAAACGTCTGACAAAACTGAAAAATGTAAATTTCCAATTTCAACCAAACATGCTAGAAATGCTCCAATTGAGCTAATTAGCTTATTGTGAGAATATTACAAACGTCTGACCAAACTGAAAAATGTAAATTTCCAATTTCAACCAAACAAGCTAGAAATGCTCCAATTGAGCTAATTAGCTTATTGTGAGAATATTACAAACGTCTGACAAAACTGAAAAATAGAAATTTCCAATTTCAACCAAACATGCTAGAAATGCTCCAATTGAGCTAATTAGCTTATTGATAGAATATTGCAATTGTCTGACAAAACTGAAAAATGTAATTTCCAATTTCAACCAAACATGCTAGAAATGCTCCAATTGAGCTAATTAGCTTATTGTGAGAATATTACAAACGTCTGACCAAACTGAAAAATGTAAATTTCCAATTTCAACCAAACATGCTAGAAATGCTCTAATTGAGCTAATTAGCTTATTGTGAGAATATTACAAACGTCTGACAAAACTGAAAAATGTAAATTTCCAATTTCAACCAAACATGCTAGAAATGTTCCAATTGAGCTAATTAGCTTATTGTGAGAATATTACAAACGTCTGACAAAACTGAAAAATGTAATTTTCCAATTTCAACCAAACATGCTAGAAATGCTCCAATTGAGCTAATTAGCTTATTGTGAGAATATTGCAATTGTCTGACAAAAGTGAAAAATGTAAATTTTCAATTTCAACCAAACATGCTAGAAATGCTCCAATTGAGCTAATTAGCTTATTGCGAGAATATTGCAATTGTCTGACAAAAGTGAAAAATGTAATTTTCCAACTTCAACCAAACATGCTAGAAATGCTCCAATTGAGCTAATTAGCTTATTGTGAGAATATTGCAATTGTCTGACAAAAGTGAAAAATGTAAATTTTCAATTTCAACCAAACATGCTAGAAATGCTCCAATTGAGCTAATTAGCTTATTGTTAGAATATTACAAACGTCTGACAAAAGTGAAAAATGTAAATTTCCAATTTCAACCAAACATGCTAGAAATGCTCCAATTGAGCTAATTAGCTTATTGTGAGAATATTACAAACGTCTGACAAAAGTGAAAAATGTAAATTTCCAATTTCAACCAAACATGCTAGAAATGCTCCAAATGCGGAAATAAGCTTACTGTAAGAAGTGTACAATTGTCTGACAAAACTGAAAAATGTAAATTTCCAATTTCAACCAAACATGCTAGAAATGCTCCAATTGAGCTAATTAGCTTATTGAGAGAATATTGCAATTGTCTGACAAAAGTGAAAAATGCAAATTTCCAATTTCAACCAAACATGCTAGAAATGCTCCAATTGAGCTAGTTAGCTTATTGTGAGAATATTACAAACCTCTGACAAAACTAATAAATGTAAATTTCCAACTTCAACCAAACATGCTAGAAATGCTCCAATTGAGCTAATTAGCTTATTGAGAGAATATTGCAATTGTCTGACAAAAGTGAAAAATGCAAATTTCCAATTTCAACCAAACATGCTAGAAATGCTCCAATTGAGCTAGTTAGCTTATTGTGAGAATATTACAAACCTCTGACAAAACTGAAAAATGTAAATTTCCAACTTCAACCAAACATGCTAGAAATGCTCCAATTGAGCTAATTAGCTTATTGTGAGAATATTACAAACGTTCGACAAAAGTGAAAAATGTAAATTTCCAATTTCAACCAAACATGCTAGAAATGCTCAAATTGAGCTAATTAGCTTATTGTGAGAATATTACAAACGTCTGACAAAACTGAAAAATGTAAATTTCCAATTTCAACCAAACATGCTAGAAATGCTCCAATTGAGCTAATTAGCTTATTGTGAGAATATTAAAAACGTCTGACCAAACTGAAAAATGTAAATTTCCAATTTCAACCAAACAAGCTAGAAATGCTCCAATTGAGCTAATTAGCTTATTGTGAGAATATTACAAACGTCTGACAAAACTGAAAAATAGAAATTTCCAATTTCAACCAAACATGCTAGAAATGCTCCAATTGAGCTAATTAGCTTATTGATAGAATATTGCAATTGTCTGACAAAACTGAAAAATGTAATTTCCAATTTCAACCAAACATGCTAGAAATGCTCCAATTGAGCTAATTAGCTTATTGTTAGAATATTACAAACGTCTGACAAAAGTGAAAAATGTAAATTTCCAATTTCAACCAAACATGCTAGAAATGCTCCAATTGAGCTAATTAGCTTATTGTGAGAATATTACAAACGTCTTACAAAACTGAAAAATGTAAATTTCCAATTTCAACCAAACATGCTAGAAATGCTCCAATTGAGCTAATTAGCTTATTGTGAGAATATTACAAACGTCTGACAAAAGTAAAAAATGTAAATTTCTGATTTCAACCAAACATGCTAGAAATGCTCCAATTGAGCTAATTAGCTTATTGTGAGAATATTACAAACGTCTGACAAAACTGAAAAATGTAAATTTCCAATTTCAACCAAACATGCTAGAAATGCTCCACTTGAGCTAATTAGCTTATTGTGAGAATATTGCAATTGTCTGACAAAAGTGAAAAATGTAAATTTCCAATTTCAACCAAACATGCTAGAAATGTTCCAATCGAGCTAATTAGCTTATTGCGAGAATATTGCAATTGTCTGACAAAAGTGAAAAATGTAATTTTCCAATTTCAACCAAACATGCTAGAAATGCTCCAATTGAGCTAATTAGCTTATTGTGAGAATATTGCAATTGTCTGACAAAAGTGAAAAATGTAAATTTTCAATTTCAACCAAACATGCTAGAAATGCTCCAATTGCGCAAATAAGCCTACTGTAAGAATTTTACAAATGTCTGACAAAACTGAAAATTTAAATTTTCAATTTCAACCAAACATGCTAGAAATGCTCCAATTGAGCTAATTAGCTTATTGTTAGAATATTACAAACGTCTGACAAAAGTGAAAAATGTAAATTTCCAATTTCAACCAAACATGCTAGAAATGCTCCAATTGAGCTAATTAGCTTATTGTGAGAATATTACAAACGTCTGACAAAAGTGAAAAATGTAAATTTCCAATTTCAACCAAACATGCTAGAAATGCTCCAATTGAGCTAATTAGCTTATTGTGAGAATATTACAAACGTCTGACAAAACTGAAAAATGTAAATTTCTGATTTCAACCAAACATGCTAGAAATGCTCCAATTGAGCTAATTAGCTTATTGTGAGAATATTGCCATTGTCTGACAAAAGTGAAAAATGTAAATTCCCAATTTCAACCAAACATGCTAGAAATGCTCCAATTGAGCTAATTAGCTTATTGTGAGAATATTACAAACGTCTGACAAAACTGAAAAATGTAAATTTCCAATTTCAACCAAACATGCTAGAAATGCTCAAATTGCGCAAATAAGCCTACTGTAAGAATTTTACAAACGTCTGACAAAGCTGAAAAATGTAAATTTCCAATTTCAACCAAACATGCTAGAAATGCTCCAATTGAGCTAATTAGCTTATTGAGAGAATATTGCAATTGTCTGACAAAAGTGAAAAATGCAAATTTCCAATTTCAACTGAACATGCTAGAAATGCTCCAATTGAGCTAATTAGCTTATTTTGAGAATATTACAAACGTCTGACAAAACTGAAAAATGTAAATTTCCAATTTCAACCAAACATGCTAGAAATGCTCCAAATGCGGAAATAAGCTTACTGTAAGAAGTGTACAATTGTCTGACAAAACTGAAAAATGTAAATTTACAATTTCAACCAAACATGCTAGAAATGCTCCAATTGAGCTAATTAGCTTATTGTTAGAATATTACAAACGTCTGACAAAAGTGAAAAATGTAAATTTCCAATTTCAACCAAACATGCTAGAAATGCTCCAATTGAGCTAATTAGCTTATTGTGAGAATATTACAAACGTCTTACAAAACTGAAAAGTGTAAATTTCCAATTTCAACCAAACATGCTAGAAATGCTCCAATTGAGCTAATTAGCTTATTGTTAGAATATTACAAACGTCTGACAAAAGTGAAAAATGTAAATTTCCAATTTCAACCAAACATGCTAGAAATGCTCAAATTGAGCTAATTAGCTTATTGTGAGAATATTACAAACGTCTGACAAAAGTGAAAAATGTAAATTTCCAATTTCAACCAAACATGCTAGAAATGCTCCAATTGAGCTAATTAGCTTATTGTGAGAATATTACAAACGTCTGACCAAACTGAAAAATGTAAATTTCCAATTTCAACCAAACAAGCTAGAAATGCTCCAATTGAGCTAATTAGCTTATTGTGAGAATATTACAAACGTCTGACAAAACTGAAAAATAGAAATTTCTGATTTCAACCAAACATGCTAGAAATGCTCCAATTGAGCTAATTAGCTTATTGTGAGAATATTACAAACGTCTGACCAAACTGAAAAATGTAAATTTCCAATTTCAACCAAACATGCTAGAAATGCTCTAATTGAGCTAATTAGCTTATTGTGAGAATATTACAAACGTCTGACAAAACTGAAAAATGTAAATTTCCAATTTCAACCAAACATGCTAGAAATGTTCCAATTGAGCTAATTAGCTTATTGTGAGAATATTACAAACGTCTGACAAAACTGAAAAATGTAATTTTCCAATTTCAACCAAACATGCTAGAAATGCTCCAATTGAGCTAATTAGCTTATTGTGAGAATATTGCAATTGTCTGACAAAAGTGAAAAATGTAAATTTTCAATTTCAACCAAACATGCTAGAAATGCTCCAATTGAGCTAATTAGCTTATTGCGAGAATATTGCAATTGTCTGACAAAAGTGAAAAATGTAATTTTCCAATTTCAACCAAACATGCTAGAAATGCTCCAATTGAGCTAATTAGCTTATTGTGAGAATATTGCAATTGTCTGACAAAAGTGAAAAATGTAAATTTTCAATTTCAACCAAACATGCTAGAAATGCTCCAATTGCGCAAATAAGCCTACTGTAAGAATTTTACAAATGTCTGACAAAACTGAAAATTTAAATTTTCAATTTCAACCAAACATGCTAGAAATGCTCCAATTGAGCTAATTAGCTTATTGTTAGAATATTACAAACGTCTGACAAAAGTGAAAAATGTAAATTTCCAATTTCAACCAAACATGCTAGAAATGCTCCAATTGAGCTAATTAGCTTATTGTGAGAATATTACAAACGTCTGACAAAAGTGAAAAATGTAAATTTCCAATTTCAACCAAACACGCTAGAAATGCTCCAATTGAGCTAATTAGCTTATTGTGAGAATATTACAAACGTCTGACAAAACTGAAAAATGTAAATTTCTGATTTCAACCAAACATGCTAGAAATGCTCCAATTGAGCTAATTAGCTTATTGTGAGAATATTGCAATTGTCTGACAAAAGTGAAAAATGTAAATTTCTGATTTCAACCAAACATGCTAGAAATGCTCCAATTGAGCTAATTAGCTTATTGAGAGAATATTGCAATTGTCTGACAAAAGTGAAAAATGCAAATTTCCAATTTCAACTGAACATGCTAGAAATGCTCCAATTGAGCTAATTAGCTTATTGAGAGAATATTGCAATTGTCTGACAAAAGTGAAAAATGCAAATTTCCAATTTCAACTGAACATGCTAGAAATGCTCCAATTGAGCTAATTAGCTTATTTTGAGAATATTACAAACGTCTGACAAAACTGAAAAATGTAAATTTCCAATTTCAACCAAACATGCTAGAAATGCTCCAAATGCGGAAATAAGCTTACTGTAAGAAGTGTACAATTGTCTGACAAAACTGAAAAATGTAAATTTACAATTTCAACCAAACATGCTAGAAATGCTCCAATTGAGCTAATTAGCTTATTGTGAGAATATTGCAATTGTCTGACAAAAGTGAAAAATGCAAATTTCCAATTTCAACCAAACATGCTAGAAATGCTCCAATTGAGCTAGTTAGCTTATTGTGAGAATATTACAAACCTCTGACAAAACTGAAAAATGTAAATTTCCAACTTCAACCAAACATGCTAGAAATGCTCCAATTGAGCTAATTAGCTTATTGTGAGAATATTACAAATGTTCGACAAAAGTGAAAAATGTAAATTTCCAATTTCAACCAAACATGCTAGAAATGCTCAAATTGAGCTAATTAGCTTATTGTGAGAATATTACAAACGTCTGACAAAACTGAAAAATGTAAATTTCCAATTTCAACCAAACATGCTAGAAATGCTCCAATTGAGCTAATTAGCTTATTGTGAGAATATTACAAACGTCTTACAAAACTGAAAAATGTAAATTTCCAATTTCAACCAAACATGCTAGAAATGCTCCAATTGAGCTAATTAGCTTATTGTTAGAATATTACAAACGTCTGACAAAAGTGAAAAATGTAAATTTCCAATTTCAACCAAACATGCTAGAAATGCTCAAATTGAGCTAATTAGCTTATTGTGAGAATATTACAAACGTCTGACAAAACTGAAAAATGTAAATTTCCAATTTCAACCAAACATGCTAGAAATGCTCCAATTGAGCTAATTAGCTTATTGTGAGAATATTACAAACGTCTGACCAAACTGAAAAATGTAAATTTCCAATTTCAACCAAACAAGCTAGAAATGCTCCAATTGAGCTAATTAGCTTATTGTGAGAATATTACAAACGTCTGACAAAACTGAAAAATAGAAATTTCTGATTTCAACCAAACATGCTAGAAATGCTCCAATTGAGCTAATTAGCTTATTGATAGAATATTGCAATTGTCTGACAAAACTGAAAAATGTAATTTCCAATTTCAACCAAACATGCTAGAAATGCTCCAATTGCGCAAATAAGCCTACTGTAAGAATTTTACAAACGTCTGACAAAACTGAAAATTTAAATTTTCAATTTCAACCAAACATGCTGGAAATGCTCCAATTGAGCTAATTAGCTTATTGTGAGAATATTGCAATTGTTTGACAAAAGTGAAAAATGTAAATTTCCAATTTCAACCAAACATGCTAGAAATGCTCCAATTGAGCTAATTAGCTTATTGTGAGAATATTACAAACGTCTGACAAAACTGAAAAATGTAAATTTCCAATTTCAACCAAACATGCTAGAAATGCTCCAATTGAGCTAATTAGCTTATTGTGAGAATATTGCAATTGTATGACAAAAGCGAAAAATGTAAATTTCCTATTTCAACCAAACATGCTAGAAATGCTCCAATTGAGCTAATTAGCTTATTGTGAGAATATGACAAACGTCTGACAAAAGTGAAAAATGTAAATTTCCAATTTCAACCAAACATGCTAGAAATGCTCCAATTGAGCTAATTAGCTTATTGTGAGAATATTACAAACGTCTGACAAAACTGAAAAATGTAAATTTCTGATTTCAACCAAACATGCTAGAAATGCTCCAATTGAGCTAATTAGCCTATTGTGAGAATATTACAAACGTCTGACAAAACTGAAAAATGTAAATTTCCAATTTCAACTAAACATGCTAGAAATGCTCCAATTGAGCTAATTAGCTTATTGTGAGAATATTGCAATTGTCTGACAAAAGTGAAAAATGTAAATTTCCAATTTCAACCAAACATGCTAGAAATGCTCCAATTGAGCTAATTAGCTTATTGTGAGAATATTACAAACGTCTGATAAAACTGAAAAATGTAAATTTCCAATTTCAACCAAACATGCTAGAAATGCTCCAATTGAGCTAATTAGCTTATTGTGAGAATATTGCAATTGTCAGACAAAAGTGAAAAATGTAAATTTCCAATTTCAACCAAACATGCTAGAAATGCTCCAATTGAGCTAATTAGCTTATTGTGAGAATATTACAAACGTCTGACAAAACTGAAAAATGTAAATTTCCAATTTCAACCAAACATGCTAGAAATGCTCCAATTGAGCTAATTAGCTTATTGTGAGAATATTACAAACGTCTTACAAAACTGAAAAATGTAAATTTCCAATTTCAACCAAACATGCTAGAAATGCTCCAATTGAGCTAATTAGCTTATTGTGAGAATATTACAAACGTCTTACAAAACTGAAAAATGTAAATTTCCAATTTCAACCAAACATGCTAGAAATGCTCCAATTGAGCTAATTAGCTTATTGTTAGAATATTACAAACGTCTGACAAAAGTGAAAAATGTAAATTTCCAATTTCAACCAAACATGCTAGAAATGCTCAAATTGAGCTAATTAGCTTATTGTGAGAATATTACAAACGTCTGACAAAACTGAAAAATGTAAATTTCCAATTTCAACCAAACATGCTAGAAATGCTCCAATTGAGCTAATTGGCTTATTGTGAGAATATTACAAACGTCTGACCAAACTGAAAAATGTAAATTTCCAATTTCAACCAAACAAGCTAGAAATGCTCCAATTGAGCTAATTAGCTTATTGTTAGAATATTACAAACGTCTGACAAAAGTGAAAAATGTAAATTTCCAATTTCAACCAAACATGCTAGAAATGCTCCAATTGAGCTAATTAGCTTATTGTGAGAATATTACAAACGTCTTACAAAACTGAAAAATGTAAATTTCCAATTTCAACCAAACATGCTAGAAATGCTCCAATTGAGCTAATTAGCTTATTGTGAGAATATTACAAACGTCTGACAAAAGTGAAAAATGTAAATTTCTGACTTCAACCAAACATGCTAGAAATGCTCCAATTGAGCTAATTAGCTTATTGTGAGAATATTACAAACGTCTGACAAAACTGAAAAATGTAAATTTCCAATTTCAACCAAACATGCTAGAAATGCTCCAATTGAGCTAATTAGCTTATTGTGAGAATATTGCAATTGTCTGACAAAAGTGAAAAATGTAAATTTCCAATTTCAACCAAACATGCTAGAAATGTTCCAATTGAGCTAATTAGCTTATTGTGAGAATATTGCAATTGTCTGACAAAAGTGAAAAATGAAAATTTCCAATTTCAACCAAACATGCTAGAAATGCTCCAATTGTGCTAATTAGCTTATTGTGAGAATATTACAAACGTCTGACAAAACTGAAAAATGTAAATTTCCAATTTCAACCAAACATGCTAGAAATGCTCCAATTGAGCTAATTAGCTTATTGTGAGAATATTACAAACGTCTGACAAAACTGAAAAATGTAAATTTCCAATTTCAACCAAACATGCTAGAAATGCTCCAATTGAGCTAATTAGCTTATTGTGAGAATATTACAAACGTCTGACCAAACTGAAAAATGTAAATTTCCAATTTCAACCAAACAAGCTAGAAATGCTCCAATTGAGCTAATTAGCTTATTGTGAGAATATTACAAACGTCTGACAAAACTGAAAAATAGAAATTTCTGATTTCAACCAAACATGCTAGAAATGCTCCAATTGAGCTAATTAGCTTATTGATAGAATATTGCAATTGTCTGACAAAACTGAAAAATGTAATTTCCAATTTCAACCAAACATGCTAGAAATGCTCCAATTGCGCAAATAAGCCTACTGTAAGAATTTTACAAACGTCTGACAAAACTGAAAATTTAAATTTTCAATTTCAACCAAACATGCTGGAAATGCTCCAATTGAGCTAATTAGCTTATTGTGAGAATATTGCAATTGTTTGACAAAAGTGAAAAATGTAAATTTCCAATTTCAACCAAACATGCTAGAAATGCTCCAATTGAGCTAATTAGCTTATTGTGAGAATATTACAAACGTCTGACAAAACTGAAAAATGTAAATTTCCAATTTCAACCAAACATGCTAGAAATGCTCCAATTGAGCTAATTAGCTTATTGTGAGAATATTGCAATTGTATGACAAAAGCGAAAAATGTAAATTTCCTATTTCAACCAAACATGCTAGAAATGCTCCAATTGAGCTAATTAGCTTATTGTGAGAATATTACAAACGTCTGACAAAAGTGAAAAATGTAAATTTCCAATTTCAACCAAACATGCTAGAAATGCTCCAATTGAGCTAATTAGCTTATTGTGAGAATATTACAAACGTCTGACAAAACTGAAAAATGTAAATTTCTGATTTCAACCAAACATGCTAGAAATGCTCCAATTGAGCTAATTAGCTTATTGTGAGAATATTACAAACGTCTGACAAAACTGAAAAATGTAAATTTCCAATTTCAACTAAACATGCTAGAAATGCTCCAATTGAGCTAATTAGCTTATTGTGAGAATATTGCAATTGTCTGACAAAAGTGAAAAATGTAAATTTCCAATTTCAACCAAACATGCTAGAAATGCTCCAATTGAGCTAATTAGCTTATTGTGAGAATATTACAAACGTCTGATAAAACTGAAAAATGTAAATTTCCAATTTCAACCAAACATGCTAGAAATGCTCCAATTGAGCTAATTAGCTTATTGTGAGAATATTGCAATTGTCAGACAAAAGTGAAAAATGTAAATTTCCAATTTCAACCAAACATGCTAGAAATGCTCCAATTGAGCTAATTAGCTTATTGTGAGAATATTACAAACGTCTGACAAAACTGAAAAATGTAAATTTCCAATTTCAACCAAACATGCTAGAAATGCTCCAATTGAGCTAATTAGCTTATTGTGAGAATATTACAAACGTCTTACAAAACTGAAAAATGTAAATTTCCAATTTCAACCAAACATGCTAGAAATGCTCCAATTGAGCTAATTAGCTTATTGTGAGAATATTACAAACGTCTTACAAAACTGAAAAATGTAAATTTCCAATTTCAACCAAACATGCTAGAAATGCTCCAATTGAGCTAATTAGCTTATTGTTAGAATATTACAAACGTCTGACAAAAGTGAAAAATGTAAATTTCCAATTTCAACCAAACATGCTAGAAATGCTCAAATTGAGCTAATTAGCTTATTGTGAGAATATTACAAACGTCTGACAAAACTGAAAAATGTAAATTTCCAATTTCAACCAAACATGCTAGAAATGCTCCAATTGAGCTAATTGGCTTATTGTGAGAATATTACAAACGTCTGACCAAACTGAAAAATGTAAATTTCCAATTTCAACCAAACAAGCTAGAAATGCTCCAATTGAGCTAATTAGCTTATTGTTAGAATATTACAAACGTCTGACAAAAGTGAAAAATGTAAATTTCCAATTTCAACCAAACATGCTAGAAATGCTTCAATTGAGCTAATTAGCTTATTGTGAGAATATTACAAACGTCTTACAAAACTGAAAAATGTAAATTTCCAATTTCAACCAAACATGCTAGAAATGCTCCAATTGAGCTAATTAGCTTATTGTGAGAATATTACAAACGTCTGACAAAAGTGAAAAATGTAAATTTCTGACTTCAACCAAACATGCTAGAAATGCTCCAATTGAGCTAATTAGCTTATTGTGAGAATATTACAAACGTCTGACAAAACTGAAAAATGTAAATTTCCAATTTCAACCAAACATGCTAGAAATGCTCCAATTGAGCTAATTAGCTTATTGTGAGAATATTGCAATTGTCTGACAAAAGTGAAAAATGTAAATTTCCAATTTCAACCAAACATGCTAGAAATGTTCCAATTGAGCTAATTAGCTTATTGTGAGAATATTGCAATTGTCTGACAAAAGTGAAAAATGAAAATTTCCAATTTCAACCAAACATGCTAGAAATGCTCCAATTGTGCTAATTAGCTTATTGTGAGAATATTACAAACGTCTGACAAAACTGAAAAATGTAAATTTCCAATTTCAACCAAACATGCTAGAAATGCTCCAATTGAGCTAATTAGCTTATTGTGAGAATATTACAAACGTCTGACAAAAGTGAAAAATTTATAATTCCAATTTCAATCAAACATGCTAGAAATGCTCCAATTGCGCAAATAAGCCTACTGTAAGAATTTTACAAACGTCTGACAAAACTGAAAATTTAAATTTTCAATTTCAACCAAACATGCTGGAAATGCTCCAATTGAGCTAATTAGCTTATTGTGAGAATATTGCAATTGTTTGACAAAAGTGAAAAATGTAAATTTCCAATTTCAACCAAACATGCTAGAAATGCTCCAATTGAGCTAATTAGCTTATTGTGAGAATATTACAAACGTCTGACAAAACTGAAAAATGTAAATTTCCAATTTCAACCAAACATGCTAGAAATGCTCCAATTGAGCTAATTAGCTTATTGTGAGAATATTGCAATTGTATGACAAAAGCGAAAAATGTAAATTTCCAATTTCAACCAAACATGCTAGAAATGCTCCAATTGAGCTAATTAGCTTATTGTGAGAATATTACAAACGTCTGACAAAAGTGAAAAATGTAAATTTCCAATTTCAACCAAACATGCTAGAAATGCTCCAATTGAGCTAATTAGCTTATTGTGAGAATATTACAAACGTCTGACAAAACTGAAAAATGTAAATTTCTGATTTCAACCAAACATGCTAGAAATGCTCCAATTGAGCTAATTAGCTTATTGTGAGAATATTACAAACGTCTGACAAAACTGAAAAATGTAAATTTCCAATTTCAACTAAACATGCTAGAAATGCTCCAATTGAGCTAATTAGCTTATTGTGAGAATATTGCAATTGTCTGACAAAAGTGAAAAATGTAAATTTCCAATTTCAACCAAACATGCTAGAAATGCTCCAATTGAGCTAATTAGCTTATTGTGAGAATATTGCAATTGTCAGACAAAAGGGAAAAATGTAAATTTCCAATTTCAACCAAACATGCTAGAAATGCTCCAATTGAGCTAATTAGCTTATTGTGAGAATATTACAAACGTCTGACAAAACTGAAAAATGTAAATTTCTGATTTCAACCAAACATGCTAGAAATGCTCCAATTGAGCTAATTAGCTTATTGTGAGAATATTACAAACGTCTGACAAAACTGAAAAATGTAAATTTCCAATTTCAACTAAACATGCTAGAAATGCTCCAATTGAGCTAATTAGCTTATTGTGAGAATATTGCAATTGTCTGACAAAAGTGAAAAATGTAAATTTCCAATTTCAACCAAACATGCTAGAAATGCTCCAATTGAGCTAATTAGCTTATTGTGAGAATATTACAAACGTCTGATAAAACTGAAAAATGTAAATTTCCAATTTCAACCAAACATGCTAGAAATGCTCCAATTGAGCTAATTAGCTTATTGTGAGAATATTGCAATTGTCTGACAAAAGTGAAAAATGTAAATTTCCAATTTCAACCAAACATGCTAGAAATGCTCCAATTGAGCTAATTAGCTTATTGTGAGAATATTACAAACGTCTGATAAAACTGAAAAATGTAAATTTCCAATTTCAACCAAACATGCTAGAAATGCTCCAATTGAGCTAATTAGCTTATTGTGAGAATGTTGCAATTGTCAGACAAAAGGGAAAAATGTAAATTTCCAATTTCAACCAAACATGCTAGAAATGCTCCAATTGAGCTAATTAGCTTATTGTGAGAATATTACAAACGTCTGACCAAACTGAAAAATGTAAATTTCCAATTTCAACCAAACATGCTAGAAATGCTCTAATTGAGCTAATTAGCTTATTGTGAGAATATTACAAACGTCTGACAAAACTGAAAAATGTAAATTTCCAATTTCAACCAAACATGCTAGAAATGTTCCAATTGAGCTAATTAGCTTATTGTGAGAATATTACAAACGTCTGACAAAACTGAAAAATGTAATTTTCCAATTTCAACCAAACATGCTAGAAATGCTCCAATTGAGCTAATTAGCTTATTGTGAGAATATTGCAATTGTCTGACAAAAGTGAAAAATGTAAATTTTCAATTTCAACCAAACATGCTAGAAATGCTCCAATTGAGCTAATTAGCTTATTGTGAGAATATTGCAATTGTCTGACAAAAGTGAAAAATGTAAATTTCCAATTTCAACCAAACATGCTAGAAATGCTCCAATTGAGCTAATTAGCTTATTGTGAGAATATTGCAATTGTCTGACAAAAGTGAAAAATGTAAATTTCGAATTTCAACCAAACATGCTAGAAATGCTCCAATTGAGCTAATTAGCTTAATGTGAGAATATTACAAAGGTCTGACAAAACTGAAAAATGTAAATTTCCAATTTCAACCAAACATGCTAGAAATGCTCCAATTGAGCTAATTAGCTTATTGTGAGAATATTACAAACGTCTGACAAAACTGAAAAATGTAAATTTCCAATTTCAACCAAACATGCTAGAAATGCTCCAATTGAGCTAATTAGCTTATTGTGAGAATATTACAAACGTCTGACAAAACTGAAAAATGTAAATTTCCAATTTCAACCAAACATGCTAGAAATGCTCCAATTGAGCTAATTAGCTTATTGTGAGAATATTACAAACGTCTGACAAAACTGAAAAATGTAAATTTCCAATTTCAACCAAACATGCTAGAAATGTTCCAATTGAGCTAATTAGCTTATTGTGAGAATATTGCAATTGTCTGACAAAAGTGAAAAATGTAAATTTCCAATTTCAACCAAACATGCTAGAAATGCTCCAATTGAGCTAATTAGCTGATTGTGAGAATATTACAAACGTCTGACAAAAGTGAAAAATTTAAAATTCCAATTTCAACCAAACATGCTAGAAATGCTCCAATTGAGCTAATTAGCTTATTGTGAGAATATTGCAATTGTCTGACAAAAGTGAAAAATGTAAATTTCCAATTTCAACCAAACATGCTAGAAATGTTCCAATTGAGCTAATTAGCTTATTGTGAGAATATTGCAATTGTCTGACAAAAGTGAAAAATGTAAATTTCCAATTTCAACCAAACATGCTAGAAATGCTCCAATTGTGCTAATTAGCTTATTGTGAGAATATTACAAACGTCTGACAAAACTGAAAAATGTAAATTTCCAATTTCAACCAAACATGCTAGAAATGCTCCAATTGAGCTAATTAGCTTATTGTGAGAATATTACAAACGTCTGACAAAAGTGAAAAATTTATAATTCCAATTTCAATCAAACATGCTAGAAATGCTCCAATTGCGCAAATAAGCCTACTGTAAGAATTTTACAAACGTCTGACAAAACTGAAAATTTAAATTTTCAATTTCAACCAAACATGCTAGAAATGCTCCAATTGAGCTAATTAGCTTATTGTGAGAATATTGCAATTGTTTGACAAAAGTGAAAAATGTAAATTTCCAATTTCAACCAAACATGCTAGAAATGCTCCAATTGAGCTAATTAGCTTATTGTGAGAATATTACAAACGTCTGACAAAACTGAAAAATGTAAATTTCCAATTTCAACCAAACATGCTAGAAATGCTCCAATTGAGCTAATTAGCTTATTGTGAGAATATTGCAATTGTATGACAAAAGCGAAAAATGTAAATTTCCAATTTCAACCAAACATGCTAGAAATGCTCCAATTGAGCTAATTAGCTTATTGTGAGAATATTACAAACGTCTGACAAAAGTGAAAAATGTAAATTTCCAATTTCAACCAAACATGCTAGAAATGCTCCAATTGAGCTAATTAGCTTATTGTGAGAATATTACAAACGTCTGACAAAACTGAAAAATGTAAATTTCTGATTTCAACCAAACATGATAGAAATGCTCCAATTGAGCTAATTAGCTTATTGTGAGAATATTACAAACGTCTGACAAAACTGAAAAATGTAAATTTCCAATTTCAACTAAACATGCTAGAAATGCTCCAATTGAGCTAATTAGCTTATTGTGAGAATATTACAAACGTCTGACAAAAGTAAAAAATGTAAGTTTCTGATTTCAACCAAACATGCTAGAAATGCTCCAATTGAGCTAATTAGCTTATGGTGAGAATATTACAAACGTCTGACAAAAGTGAAAAATGTAAATTTCCAATTTCAACCAAACATGCTAGAAATGTTCCAATTGAGCTAATTAGCTTATTGTGAGAATATTGCAATTGTCTGACAAAAGTGAAAAATGTAAATTTCCAATTTCAACCAAACATGCTAGAAATGTTCCAATTGAGCTAATTAGCTTATTGTGAGAATATTGCAATTGTCTGACAAAAGTGAAAAATGTAAATTTCCAATTTCAACCAAACATGCTAGAAATGTTCCAATTGAGCTAATTAGCTTATTGTGAGAATATTGCAATTGTCTGACAAAAGTGAAAAATGTAAATTTCCAATTTCAACCAAACATGCTAGAAATGCTCCAATTGAGCTAATTAGCTGATTGTGAGAATATTACAAACGTCTGACAAAAGTGAAAAATGTAAATTTCCAATTTCAACCAAACATGCTAGAAAGGCTCCAATTGAGCTAATTAGCTTATTGTGAGAATATTGCAATTGTCTGACAAAAGTGAAAAATGTAAACTTCCAATTTCAACCAAACATGCTAAAAATGTTCCAATTGAGCTAATTAGCTTATTGTGAGAATATTGCAATTGTCTGACAAAAGTGAAAAATGTAAATTTCCAATTTCAACAAAACATGCTAGAAATGCTCCAATTGAGCTAATTAGCTTATTGTGAGAATATTACAAACGTCTGACAAAACTGAAAAATGTAAATTTCCAATTTCAACCAAACATGCTAGAAATGCTCCAATTGAGCTAATTAGCTTATTGTGAGAATATTGCAATTGTCTGACAAAAGTGAAAAATGTAAATTTCCAATTTCAACCAAACATGCTAGAAATGCTCCAATTGAGCTAATTAGCTGATTGTGAGAATATTACAAACGTCTGACAAAAGTGAAAAATGTAAATTTCCAATTTCAACCAAACATGCTAGAAAGGCTCCAATTGAGCTAATTAGCTTATTGTGAGAATATTGCAATTGTCTGACAAAAGTGAAAAATGTAAATTTCCAATTTCAACCAAACATGCTAGAAATGTTCCAATTGAGCTAATTAGCTTATTGTGAGAATATTGCAATTGTCTGACAAAAGTGAAAAATGTAAATTTCCAATTTCAACAAAACATGCTAGAAATGCTCCAATTGAGCTAATTAGCTTATTGTGAGAATATTACAAACGTCTGACAAAACTGAAAAATGTAAATTTCCAATTTCAACCAAACATGCTAGAAATGCTCCAATTGAGCTAATTAGCTTATTGTGAGAATATTGCAATTGTCTGACAAAAGCGAAAATTGTAAATTTCCAATTTCAACCAAACATGCTAGAAATGCTCCAATTGAGCTAATTAGCTTATTGTGAGAATATTACAAACGTCTGACAAAAGTGAAAAATGTAAATTTCCAATTTCAACCAAACATGCTAGAAATGCTCAAATTGCGCATATAAGCCAACTGTAAGAATTTTACAAACGTCTGACAAAACTGAAAAATGTAAATTTCCATATTCAACCAAACATGCTACAAATGCTCCAATTGAGCTAATTAGCTTATTGAGAGAATATTGCAATTGTCTGACAAAAGTGAAAAATGTAAATTTCCAATTTCAACCAAACATGCTAGAAATGCTCCAATTGAGCTAATTAGGTTGTTGTGAGAATATTACAAACGTCTGACAAAACTGAAAAATGTGAATTTCCAATTTCAACCAAACATGCTAGAAATGCTCGAATTGCGAAATAAGCCTACTGTAAGAATTTTACAAACGTTTGACAAAACTGAAAAATGTAAATTTTCAATTTCAACCAAACATGCTTGAAATGCTCTAATTGAGCCAATTAGTTTATTGTGAGAATATTGCAATTGTCTGACAAAAGTGAAAAATGTAAATTTCCAATTTCAACCAAACATGCTAGAAATGCTCAAATTGCGCAAATAAGCCTACTGTAAGAATATTACAAAGGTCTGACAAAACTGAAAAATGTAAATTTCCAATTTCAACCAAACATGCTAGAAATGCTCCAATTGAGCTAATTAGCTTATTGTGAGAATATTGCAATTGTCTGACAAAAGTGAAAAATGCAAATTTCCAATTTCAACTAAACATGCTAGAAATGCTCCAATTGAGCTAATTAGCTTATTTTGAGAATATTACAAACGTCTGACAAAACTGAAAAATGTAAATTTCCAATTTCAACCAAACATGCTAGAAATGCGCCAATTGAGCTAATTAGCTTATTGTGAGAATATTACAAACGTCTGACAAAACTGAAAAATGTAAATTTCCAATTTCAACCAAACATGCTAGAAATGCTCTAATTGAGCTAATTAGCTTATTGTGAGAATATTACAAACGTCTGACAAAAGTGAAAAATGTAAAATTCCAATTTCAACCAAACATGCTAGAAATGCTCCAATTGAGCTAATTAGCTTATTGTGAGAATATTACAAACGTCTGACCAAACTGAAAAATGTAAATTTCCAATTTCAACAAAACATGCTAGAAATGCTCCAATTGAGCTAATTAGCTAATTGTGAGAATATTACAAACGTCTGACAAAACTGAAAAATGTAAATTTCCAATTTCAACCAAACATGCTAGAAATGTTCCAATTGAGCTAATTAGCTTATTGTGAGAATATTACAAACCTCTGACAAAAGTGAAAAATGTAAATTTCCAATTTCAACCAAACATGCTAGAAATGCTCCAATTGAGCTAATTAGCTTATTGTGAGAATATTGCAATTGTCTGACAAAAGTGAAAAATGTAAATTTCCAATTTCAACCAAACATGCTAGAAATGCTCCAATTGAGCTAATTAGCTTATTGTGAGAATATTACAAACGTCTGATAAAACTGAAAAATGTAAATTTCCAATTTCAACCAAACATGCTAGAAATGCTCCAATTGAGCTAATTAGCTTATTGTGAGAATATTGCAATTGTCAGACAAAAGGGAAAAATGTAAATTTCCAATTTCAACCAAACATGCTAGAAATGCTCCAATTGAGCTAATTAGCTTATTGTGAGAATATTACAAACGTCTGACCAAACTGAAAAATGTAAATTTCCAATTTCAACCAAACATGCTAGAAATGCTCTAATTGAGCTAATTAGCTTATTGTGAGAATATTACAAACGTCTGACAAAACTGAAAAATGTAAATTTCCAATTTCAACCAAACATGCTAGAAATGTTCCAATTGAGCTAATTAGCTTATTGTGAGAATATTACAAACGTCTGACAAAACTGAAAAATGTAATTTTCCAATTTCAACCAAACATGCTAGAAATGCTCCAATTGAGCTAATTAGCTTATTGTGAGAATATTGCAATTGTCTGACAAAAGTGAAAAATGTAAATTTTCAATTTCAACCAAACATGCTAGAAATGCTCCAATTGAGCTAATTAGCTTATTGTGAGAATATTGCAATTGTCTGACAAAAGTGAAAAATGTAAATTTCCAATTTCAACCAAACATGCTAGAAATGCTCCAATTGAGCTAATTAGCTTATTGTGAGAATATTGCAATTGTCTGACAAAAGTGAAAAATGTAAATTTCGAATTTCAACCAAACATGCTAGAAATGCTCCAATTGAGCTAATTAGCTTAATGTGAGAATATTACAAAGGTCTGACAAAACTGAAAAATGGAAATTTCCAATTTCAACCAAACATGCTAGAAATGCTCCAATTGAGCTAATTAGCTTATTGTGAGAATATTGCAATTGTCTGACAAAAGTGAAAAATGTAAATTTCCAATTTCAACCAAACATGCTAGAAATGCTCCAATTGAGCTAATTAGCTTATTGTGAGAATATTGCAATTGTCTGACAAAAGTGAAAAATGTAAATTTCCAATTTCAACCAAACATGCTAGAAATGCTCCAATTGAGCTAATTAGCTTAATGTGAGAATATTACAAAGGTCTGACAAAACTGAAAAATGTAAATTTCCAATTTCAACCAAACATGCTAGAAATGCTCCAATTGAGCTAATTAGCTTATTGTGAGAATATTACAAACGTCTGACAAAACTGAAAAATGTAAATTTCCAATTTCAACCAAACATGCTAGAAATGCTCCAATTGAGCTAATTAGCTTATTGTGAGAATATTACAAACGTCTGACAAAACTGAAAAATAGAAATTTCCAATTTCAACCAAACATGCTAGAAATGCTCCAATTGAGCTAATTAGCTTATTGTGAGAATATTACAAACGTCTGACAAAACTGAAAAATGTAAATTTCCAATTTCAACCAAACATGCTAGAAATGCTCCAATTGAGCTAATTAGCTTATTGTGAAAATATTGCAATTGTCTGACAAAAGTGAAAAATGTAAATTTCCAATTTCAACCAAACATGCTAGAAATGCTCCAATTGAGCTAATTAGCTTATTGTGAGAATATTACAAAGGTCTGACAAAAGTGAAAAATGTAAATTTCCAATTTCAACCAAACATGCTAGAAATGCTCCAATTGAGCTAATTAGCTTATTGTGAGAATATTACAAACGTCTGACAAAAGTGAAAAATGTAAATTTCCAATTTCAACCAAACATGCTAGAAATGCTCCAATTGAGCTAATTAGCTTATTGTGAGAATATTACAAACGTCTGACAAAACTGAAAAATGTAAATTTTTGATTTCAACCAAACATGCTAGAAATGCTCCAATTGAGCTAATTAGCTTATTGTGAGAATATTACAAACGTCTGACCAAACTGAAAAATGTAAATTTCCAATTTCAACTAAACATGCTAGAAATGCTCCAATTGAGCTAATTAGCTTATTGTGAGAATATTACAAACGTCTGACAAAAGTAAAAAATGTAAGTTTCTGATTTCAACCAAACATGCTAGAAATGCTCCAATTGAGCTAATTAGCTTATTGTGAGAATATTACAAACGTCTGACAAAACTGAAAAATAGAAATTTCCAATTTCAACCAAACATGCTAGAAAGGCTCCAATTGAGCTAATTAGCTTATTGTGAGAATATTGCAATTGTCTGACAAAAGTGAAAAATGTAAATTTCCAATTTCAACCAAACATGCTAGAAATGTTCCAATTGAGCTAATTAGCTTATTGTGAGAATATTGCAATTGTCTGACAAAAGTGAAAAATGTAAATTTCCAATTTCAACCAAACATGCTAGAAATGCTCCAATTGAGCTAATTAGCTTATTGTGAGAATATTACAAACGTCTGACAAAAGTGAAAAATTTAAAATTCCAATTTCAATCAAACATGCTAAAAATGCTCCAATTGCGCAAATAAGCCTACTGTAAGAATTTTACAAACGTCTGACAAAACTGAAAATTTAAATTTTCAATTTCAACTAAACATGCTAGAAATGCTCCAATTGAGCTAATTAGCTTATTGTGAGAATATTGCAATTGTTTGACAAAAGTGAAAAATGTAAATTTCCAATTTCAACCAAACATGCTAGAAATGCTCCAATTGAGCTAATTAGCTTATTGTGAGAATATTACAAACGTCTGACAAAACTGAAAAATGTAAATTTCCAATTTCAACCAAACATGCTAGAAATGCTCCAATTGAGCTAATTAGCTTATTGTGAGAATATTGCAATTGTCTGACAAAAGCGAAAATTGTAAATTTCCAATTTCAACCAAACATGCTAGAAATGCTCAAATTGAGCTAATTAGCTTATTGAGAGAATATTGCAATTGTCTGACAAAAGTGAAAAATGTAAATTTCCAATTTCAACCAAACATGCTAGAAATGCTCCAATTGAGCTAATTAGGTTATTGTGAGAATATTACAAACGTCTGACAAAACTGAAAAATGTGAATTTCCAATTTCAACCAAACATGCTAGAAATGCTCGAATTGCGAAATAAGCCTACTGTAAGAATTTTACAAACGTTTGACAAAACTGAAAAATGTAAATTTTCAATTTCAACCAAACATGCTAGAAATGCTCTAATTGAGCCAATTAGCTTATTGTGAGAATATTGCAATTGTCTGACAAAAGTGAAAAATGTAAATTTCCAAATTCAACCAAACATGCTAGAAATGCTCCAATTGAGCTAATTAGCTTATTGTGAGAATAGTACAAAGGTCTGACAAAACTGAAAAATGTAAATTTCCAATTTCAACCAAACATGCTAGAAATGCTCCAATTGAGCTAATTAGCTTATTGTGAGAATATTGCAATTGTCTGACAAAAGTGAAAAATGTAAATTTCCAATTTCAACTAAACATGCTAGAAATGCTCCAATTGAGCTAATTAGCTTATTGTGAGAATATTACAAACGTCTGACAAAACTGAAAAATGTAAATTTCCAATTTCAAGCAAACATGCTAGAAATGCTCCAATTGAGCTAATTAGCTTATTGTGAGAATATTACAAACGTCTGACAAAACTGAAAAATGTAAATTTCCAATTTCAACCAAACATGCTAGAAATGCTCCAATTGAGCTAATTAGCTTATTGTGAGAATATTACAAACGTCTGACAAAAGTGAAAAATTTAAAATTCCAATTTCAATCAAACATGCTAGAAATGCTCCAATTGCGCAAATAAGCCTACTGTAAGAATTTTACAAACGTCTGACAAAACTGAAAATTTAAATTTTCAATTTCAACTAAACATGCTAGAAATGCTCCAATTGAGCTAATTAGCTTATTGTGAGAATATTGCAATTGTTTGACAAAAGTGAAAAATGTAAATTTCCAATTTCAACCAAACATGCTAGAAATGCTCCAATTGAGCTAATTAGCTTATTGTGAGAATATTACAAACGTCTGACAAAACTGAAAAATGTAAATTTCCAATTTCAACCAAACATGCTAGAAATGCTCCAATTGAGCTAATTAGCTTATTGTGAGAATATTGCAGTTGTCTGACAAAAGCGAAAATTGTAAATTTCCAATTTCAACCAAACATGCTAGAAATGCTCAAATTGAGCTAATTAGCTTATTGAGAGAATATTGCAATTGTCTGACAAAAGTGAAAAATGTAAATTTCCAATTTCAACCAAACATGCTAGAAATGCTCCAATTGAGCTAATTAGGTTATTGTGAAAATATTACAAACGTCTGACAAAACTGAAAAATGTGAATTTCCAATTTCAACCAAACATGCTAGAAATGCTCGAATTGCGAAATAAGCCTACTGTAAGAATTTTACAAACGTTTGACAAAACTGAAAATTGTAAATTTTCAATTTCAACCAAACATGCTAGAAATGCTCTAATTGAGCCAATTAGCTTATTGTGAGAATATTGCAATTGTCTGACAAAAGTGAAAAATGTAAATTTCCAATTTCAACCAAACATGCTAGAAATGCTCCAATTGAGCTAATTAGCTTATTGTGAGAATAGTACAAAGGTCTGACAAAACTGAAAAATGTAAATTTCCAATTTCAACCAAACATGCTAGAAATGCTCCAATTGAGCTAATTAGCTTATTGTGAGAATATTGCAATTGTCTGACAAAAGTGAAAAATGTAAATTTCCAATTTCAACTAAACATGCTAGAAATGCTCCAATTGAGCTAATTAGCTTATTGTGAGAATATTACAAACGTCTGACAAAACTGAAAAATGTAAATTTCCAATTTCAACCAAACATGCTAGAAATGCTCCAATTGAGCTAATTAGCTTATTGTGAGAATATTACAAACGTCTGACAAAACTGAAAAATGTAAATTTCCAATTTCAACCAAACATGCTAGAAATGCTCTAATTGAGCTAATTAGCTTATTGTGAGAATATTACAAACGTCTGACAAAAGTGAAAAATGTAAAATTCCAATTTCAACCAAACATGCTAGAAATGCTCCAATTGAGCTAATTAGCTTATTGTGAGAATATTACAAACGTCTGACCAAACTGAAAAATGTAAATTTCCAATTTCAACAAAACATGCTAGAAATGCTCCAATTGAGCTAATTAGCTAATTGTGAGAATATTACAAACGTCTGACAAAACTGAAAAATGTAAATTTCCAATTTCAACCAAACATGCTAGAAATGTTCCAATTGAGCTAATTAGCTTATTGTGAGAATATTACAAACCTCTGACAAAAGTGAAAAATGTAAATTTCCAATTTCAACCAAACATGCTAGAAATGCTCCAATTGAGCTAATTAGCTTATTGTGAGAATATTGCAATTGTCTGACAAAAGTGAAAAATGTAAATTTCCAATTTCAACCAAACATGCTAGAAATGCTCCAATTGAGCTAATTAGCTTATTGTGAGAATATTACAAACGTCTGATAAAACTGAAAAATGTAAATTTCCAATTTCAACCAAACATGCTAGAAATGCTCCAATTGAGCTAATTAGCTTATGGTGAGAATATTGCAATTGTCTGACAAAAGGGAAAAATGTAAATTTCCAATTTCAACCAAACATGCTAGAAATGCTCCAATTGAGCTAATTAGCTTATTGTGAGAATATTACAAACGTCTGACAAAACTGAAAAATGTAAATTTCCAATTTCAACCAAACATGCTAGAAATGCTCCAATTGAGCTAATTAGCTTATTGTGAGAATATTGCAATTGTCTGACAAAAGTGAAAAATGTAAATTTCCAATTTCAACCAAACATGCTAGAAATGCTCCAATTGAGCTAATTAGCTTATTGTGAGAATATTACAAACGTCTGACAAAACTGAAAAATGTAAATTTCCAATTTCAACCAAACATGCTAGAAATGCTCCATTTGAGCTAATTAGCTTATTGTGAGAATATTACAAACGTCTGACCAAACTGAAAAATGTAAATTTCCAATTTCAACCAAACAAGCTAGAAATGCTCCATTTGAGCTAATTAGCTTATTGTGAGAATATTACAAACGTCTGACAAAACTGATAAATGTAAATTTCCAATTTCAACCAAACATGCTAGAAATGCTCCAAATGCGGAAATAAGCTTACTGTAAGAAGTGTACAAACGTCTGACCAAACTGAAAAATGTAATTATCCAATTTCAACCAAACATGCTAGAAATGCTCCAATTGAGCTAATTAGCTTATTGAGAGAATATTGCAATTGTCTGACAAAAGTGAAAAATGCAAATTTCCAATTTCAACTAAAAATGCTAGAAATGCTCCAATTGAGCTAATTAGCTTATTGTGAGAATATTGCAATTGTCTGACAAAAGTGAAAAATGTAAAGTTCCAATTTCAACCAAACATGCTAGAAATGCTCCAATTGAGCTAATTAGCTTATTGTGAGAATATTACAAACGTCTGACAAAACTGAAAAATGTAAATTTCCAATTTCAACCAAACATGCTAGAAATGCTCCAATTGAGCTAATTAGCTTATTGTGAGAATATTGCAATTGTCTGACAAAAGTTAAAAATGTAAATTTCCAATTTCAACCAAACATGCTAGAAATGCTCCAATTGAGCTAATTAGCTTATTGTGAGAATATTGCAATTGTCTGACAAAAGTGAAAAATGTAAATTTCCAATTTCAACCAAACATGCTAGAAATGCTCCAATTGAGCTAATTAGCTTATTGTGAGAATATTACAAACGTCTGACAAAACTGAAAAAAGTAAATTTCCAATTTCAACCAAACCTGCTAGAAATGCTCCAATTGAGCTAATTAGTTTATTGTGAGAATATTGCAATTGTCTGACAAAAGTGAAAAATGTAAATTTCCAATTTCAACCAAACATGCTAGAAATGCTCCAATTGAGCTAATTAGCTTATTGTGAGAATATTACAAACGTCTGACAAAACTGAAAAATGTAAATTTCCAATTTCAACCAAACATGCTAGAAATGCTCCAATTGAGCTAATTAGCTTATTGTGAGAATATTGCAATTGTCTGACAAAAGTGAAAAATGTAAATTTCCAATTTCAACCAAACATGCTAGAAATGCTCCAATTGAGCTAATTAGCTTATTGTGAGAATATTACAAACGTCTGACAAAACTGAAAAAGGTAAATTTCCAATTTCAACCAAACCTGCTAGAAATGCTCCAATTGAGCTAATTAGTTTATTGTGAGAATATTGCAATTGTCTGACAAAAGTGAAAAATGTAAATTTCCAATTTCAACCAAACATGCTAGAAATGCTCCAATTGAGCTAATTAGCTTATTGTGAGAATATTACAAACGTCTGACAAAACTGAAAAATGTAAATTTCCAATTTCAACCAAACATGCTAGAAATGCTCCAATTGAGCTAATTAGCTTATTGTGAGAATATTACAAACGTCCGACAAAACTGATAAATGTAAATTTCCAATTTCAACCAAACATGCTAGAAATGCTCAAATTGAGCTAACTAGCTTATTGTGAGAATATTACAAACGTCTGACAAAACTGAAAAATGTAAATTTCCAATTTCAACCAAACATGCTAGAAAAGCTCCAATTGAGCTAATTAGCTTACTGTGAGAATATTACAAACGTCTGACAAAACTGAAAAATGTAAATTTCCAATTTCAACCAAACATGCTAGAAATGCTCCAATTGAGCTAATTAGCTTATTGTGAGAATATTGCAATTGTCTGACAAAAGTGAAAAATGTAAAGTTCCAATTTCAACCAAACATGCTAGAAAGGCTCCAATTGAGCTAATTAGCTTATTGTGAGAATATTACAAACGTCTGACAAAACTGAAAAATGTAAATTTCCAATTTCAACCAAACATGCTAGAAATGCTCCAATTGAGCTAATTAGCTTATTGTGAGAATATTACAAACGTCTGACAAAACTGAAAAATGTAAATTTCCAATTTCAACCAAACATGCTAGAAATGCTCAAATTGCGCAAATAAGCCAACTGTAAGAATTTTACAAACGTCTGACAAAGCTGAAAAATATAAATTTCCAATTTCAACCAAACATGCTAGAAATGCTCCAATTGAGCTAATTAGCTTATTGTGAGAATATTACAAACGTCTGACAAAACTGAAAAATGTAAATTTCCAATTTCAACTAAACATGCTAGAAATGCTCCAATTGAGCTAATTAGCTTATTGTGAGAATATTACAAACGTCTGACAAAACTGAAAAATGTAAATTTTCAATTTCAACCAAACATGCTAGAAATGCTCCAATTGAGCTAGTTAGCTTATTGCGAGAATATTACAAACCTCTGACAACACTGAAAAATGTAAATTTTCAATTTCAACCAAACATGCTAGAAATGCTCCATTTGAGCTAATTAGCTTATTGTGAGAATATTACAAACGTCCGACAAAACTGAAAAATGTAAATTTCCAATTTCAACCAAACATGCTAGAAATGCTCAAATTGAGCCAATTAGCTTATTGTGAGAATATTACAAACGTTTGACGAAACTGAAAAATAGAGATTTCCAATTTCAACCGAACATGCTAGAAATGCTCCAATTGAGCTAATTAGCTTATTGTGAGAATATTACAAACCTCTGACAACACTGAAAAATGTAAATTTTCAATTTCAACCAAACATGCTAGAAATGCTCCAATTGAGCTAATTAGCTTATTGTGAGAATATTACAAACGTCCGACAAAAGTGAAAAATGTAAATTTCCAATTTCAACCAAACATGCTAGAAATGCTCAAATTGAGCCAATTAGCTTATTGTGAGAATATTACAAATGTTGACAAAACTGAAAAATAGAGATTTCCAATTTCAACCGAACATGCTAGAAATGATCCAATTGAGCTAATTAGCTTATTGTGAGAATATTACAAACGTCTGACCAAACTGAAAAATGTAAATTTCTAATTTCAACTAAACATGCTAGAAATGCTCCAATTGAGCTAATTAGCTTATTGTGAGAATATTGCAATTGTCTGACAAAAGTGAAAAATGTAAATTTCCAATTTCAACCAAACATGCTAGAAATGCTCCAAATGAGCTAATTAGCTTATTGTGAGAATATTGCAATTGTCTGACAAAAGTGAAAAATGTAAATTTCCAATTTCAACCAAACATGCTAGAAATGCTCCAATTGAGCTAATTAGCTTATTGTGAGAATATTACAAAGGTCTGACAAAAGTGAAAAATGTAAAATTCCGATTTCAACCAAACATGCTAGAAATGCTCCAATTGAGCTAATTAGCTTATTGTGAGAATATTACAAACGTCTGACAAAACTGAAAAATGTAAATTTCCAATTTCAACCAAACATGCTAGAATTGCTCCAATTGAGCTAATTAGCTTATTGTGAGAATATTACAAACGTCTGACAAAACTGAAAAATGTAAATTTCCAATTTCAACCAAACATGCTAGAAATGCTCCAATTGAGCTAATTAGCTTATTGTGAGAATATCACAAACGTCTGACAAAACTGAAAAATGTAATTTTCCAATTTCAACCAAACATGCTAGAAATGCTCCAATTGAGCTAATTAGCTTATTGTGAGAATATTACAAACGTCTGACAAAACTGAAAAATGTAAATTTCCAATTTCAACCAAACATGCTAGAAATGCTCCAATTGAGCTAATTAGCTTATTGTAAGAATTTTACAAACGTCTGACAAAGCTGAAAAATATAAATTTCCAATTCCAACCAAACATGCTAGAAATGCTCCAATTGAGCTAATTAGCTTATTGAGAGAATATTGCAATTGTCTGACAAAAGTGAAAAATGCAAAATTCCAATTTCAACTAAACATGCTAGAAATGTTCCAATTGAGCTAATTAGCTTATTGTGAGAATATTGCAATTGTCTGACAAAAGTGAAAAATGTAAATTTCCAATTTCAACCAAACATGCTAGAAATGCTCCAATTGAGCTAATTAGCTTATTGTGAGAATATTACAAACGTCTGACAAAAGTGAAAAATTTAAAATTCCAATTTCAATCAAACATGCTAGAAATGCTCCAATTGCGCAAATAAGCCTACTGTAAGAATTTTACAAACGTCTGACAAAACTGAAAATTTAAATTTTCAATTTCAACTAAACATGCTAGAAATGCTCCAATTGAGCTAATTAGCTTATTGTGAGAATATTGCAATTGTTTGACAAAAGTGAAAAATGTAAATTTCCAATTTCAACCAAACATGCTAGAAATGCTCCAATTGAGCTAATTAGCTTATTGTGAGAATATTACAAACCTCTGACAACACTGAAAAATGTAAATTTCCAATTTCAACCAAACATGCTAGAAATGCTCCAATTGAGCTAATTAGCTTATTGTGAGAATATTGCAGTTGTCTGACAAAAGCGAAAATTGTAAATTTCCAATTTCAACCAAACATGCTAGAAATGCTCAAATTGAGCTAATTAGCTTATTGAGAGAATATTGCAATTGTCTGACAAAAGTGAAAAATGTAAATTTCCAATTTCAACCAAACATGCTAGAAATGCTCCAATTGAGCTAATTAGGTTATTGTGAGAATATTACAAACGTCTGACAAAACTGAAAAATGTGAATTTCCAATTTCAACCAAACATGCTAGAAATGCTCGAATTGCGAAATAAGCCTACTGTAAGAATTTTACAAACGTTTGACAAAACTGAAAAATGTAAATTTTCAATTTCAACCAAACATGCTAGAAATGCTCTAATTGAGCCAATTAGCTTATTGTGAGAATATTGCAATTGTCTGACAAAAGTGAAAAATGTAAATTTCCAAATTCAACCAAACATGCTAGAAATGCTCCAATTGAGCTAATTAGGTTATTGTGAGAATATTACAAACGTCTGACAAAACTGAAAAATGTGAATTTCCAATTTCAACCAAACATGCTAGAAATGCTCGAATTGCGAAATAAGCCTACTGTAAGAATTTTACAAACGTTTGACAAAACTGAAAAATGTAAATTTTCAATTTCAACCAAACATGCTAGAAATGCTCTAATTGAGCCAATTAGCTTATTGTGAGAATATTACAAACGTTCGACAAAAGTGAAAAATGTAAATTTCCAATTTCAACCAAACATGCTAGAAATGCTCCAATTGAGCTAATTAGCTTATTGTGAGAATAGTACAAAGGTCTGACAAAACTGAAAAATGTAAATTTCCAATTTCAACCAAACATGCTAGAAATGCTCCAATTGAGCTAATTAGCTTATTGTGAGAATATTGCAATTGTCTGACAAAAGTGAAAAATGTAAATTTCCAATATCTACTAAACATGCTAGAAATGCTCCAATTGAGCTAATTAGCTTATTGTGAGAATATTACAAACGTCTGACAAAACTGAAAAATGTAAATTTCCAATTTCAACCAAACATGCTAGAAATGCTCCAATTGAGCTAATTAGCTTATTGTGAGAATATTACAAACGTCTGACAAAACTGAAAAATGTAAATTTCCAATTTCAACCAAACATGCTAGAAATGCTCTAATTGAGCTAATTAGCTTATTGTGAGAATATTACAAACGTCTGACAAAAGTGAAAAATGTAAAATTCCAATTTCAACCAAACATGCTAGAAATGCTCCAATTGAGCTAATTAGCTTATTGTGAGAATATTACAAACGTCTGACCAAACTGAAAAATGTAAATTTCCAATTTCAACAAAACATGCTAGAAATGCTCCAATTGAGCTAATTAGCTAATTGTGAGAATATTACAAACGTCTGACAAAAGTGAAAAATGTAAATTTCCAATTTCAACCAAACATGCTAGAAATGTTCCAATTGAGCTAATTAGCTTATTGTGAGAATATTACAAACCTCTGACAAAAGTGAAAAATGTAAATTTCCAATTTCAACCAAACATGCTAGAAATGCTCCAATTGAGCTAATTAGCTTATTGTGAGAATATTGCAATTGTCTGACAAAAGTGAAAAATGTAAATTTCCAATTTCAACCAAACATGCTAGAAATGCTCCAATTGAGCTAATTAGCTTATTGTGAGAATATTACAAACGTCTGATAAAACTGAAAAATGTAAATTTCCAATTTCAACCAAACATGCTAGAAATGCTCCAATTGAGCTAATTAGCTTATGGTGAGAATATTGCAATTGTCTGACAAAAGGGAAAAATGTAAATTTCCAATTTCAACCAAACATGCTAGAAATGCTCCAATTGAGCTAATTAGCTTATTGTGAGAATATTACAAACGTCTGACAAAACTGAAAAATGTAAATTTCCAATTTCAACCAAACATGCTAGAAATGCTCCAATTGAGCTAATTAGCTTATTGTGAGAATATTGCAATTGTCTGACAAAAGTGAAAAATGTAAATTTCCAATTTCAACCAAACATGCTAGAAATGCTCCAATTGAGCTAATTAGCTTATTGTGAGAATATTACAAACGTCTGACAAAACTGAAAAATGTAAATTTCCAATTTCAACCAAACATGCTAGAAATGCTCCATTTGAGCTAATTAGCTTATTGTGAGAATATTACAAACGTCTGACCAAACTGAAAAATGTAAATTTCCAATTTCAACCAAACAAGCTAGAAATGCTCCATTTGAGCTAATTAGCTTATTGTGAGAATATTACAAACGTCTGACAAAACTGATAAATGTAAATTTCCAATTTCAACCAAACATGCTAGAAATGCTCCAAATGCGGAAATAAGCTTACTGTAAGAAGTGTACAAACGTCTGACAAAACTGAAAAATGTAATTTTCCAATTTCAACCAAACATGCTAGAAATGCTCCAATTGAGCTAATTAGCTTATTGGGAGAATATTGCAATTGTCTGACAAAAGTGAAAAATGTAAATTTCCAATTTCAACTAAAAATGCTAGAAATGCTCCAATTGAGCTAATTAGCTTATTGTGAGAATATTGCAATTGTCTGACAAAAGTGAAAAATGTAAAGTTCCAATTTCAACCAAACATGCTAGAAATGCTCCAATTGAGCTAATTAGCTTATTGTGAGAATATTACAAACGTCTGACAAAACTGAAAAATGTAAATTTCCAATTTCAACCAAACATGCTAGAAATGCTCCAATTGAGCTAATTAGCTTATTGTGAGAATATTGCAATTGTCTGACAAAAGTTAAAAATGTAAATTTCCAATTTCAACCAAACATGCTAGAAATGCTCCAATTGAGCTAATTAGCTTATTGTGAGAATATTGCAATTGTCTGACAAAAGTGAAAAATGTAAATTTCCAATTTCAACCAAACATGCTAGAAATGCTCCAATTGAGCTAATTAGCTTATTGTGAGAATATTACAAACGTCTGACAAAACTGAAAAAAGTAAATTTCCAATTTCAACCAAACCTGCTAGAAATGCTCCAATTGAGCTAATTAGTTTATTGTGAGAATATTGCAATTGTCTGACAAAAGTGAAAAATGTAAATTTCCAATTTCAACCAAACATGCTAGAAATGCTCCAATTGAGCTAATTAGCTTATTGTGAGAATATTACAAACGTCTGACAAAACTGAAAAATGTAAATTTCCAATTTCAACCAAACATGCTAGAAATGCTCCAATTGAGCTAATTAGCTTATTGTGAGAATATTGCAATTGTCTGACAAAAGTGAAAAATGTAAATTTCCAATTTCAACCAAACATGCTAGAAATGCTCCAATTGAGCTAATTAGCTTATTGTGAGAATATTACAAACGTCTGACAAAACTGAAAAAGGTAAATTTCCAATTTCAACCAAACCTGCTAGAAATGCTCCAATTGAGCTAATTAGTTTATTGTGAGAATATTGCAATTGTCTGACAAAAGTGAAAAATGTAAATTTCCAATTTCAACCAAACATGCTAGAAATGCTCCAATTGAGCTAATTAGCTTATTGTGAGAATATTACAAACGTCTGACAAAACTGAAAAATGTAAATTTCCAATTTCAACCAAACATGCTAGAAATGCTCCATTTGAGCTAATTAGCTTTTTGTGAGAATATTACAAACGTCTGACAAAACTGATAAATGTAAATTTCCAATTTCAACCAAACATGCTAGAAATGCTCCAATTGAGCTAACTAGTTTATTGTGAGAATATTACAAACGTCTGACAAAACTGAAAAATGTAAATTTCCAATTTCAACCAAACATGCTAGAAAAGCTCCAATTGAGCTAATTAGCTTACTGTGAGAATATTACAAACGTCTGACAAAACTGAAAAATGTAAATTTCCAATTTCAACCAAACATGCTAGAAATGCTCCAATTGAGCTAATTAGCTTATTGTGAGAATATTGCAATTGTCTGACAAAAGTGAAAAATGTAAAGTTCCAATTTCAACCAAACATGCTAGAAAGGCTCCAATTGAGCTAATTAGCTTATTGTGAGAATATTACAAACGTCTGACAAAACTGAAAAATGTAAATTTCCAATTTCAACCAAACATGCTAGAAATGCTCCAATTGAGCTAATTAGCTTATTGTGAGAATATTACAAACGTCTGACAAAACTGAAAAATGTAAATTTCCAATTTCAACCAAACATGCTAGAAATGCTCAAATTGCGCAAATAAGCCTACTGTAAGAATTTTACAAACGTCTGACAAAGCTGAAAAATATAAATTTCCAATTTCAACCAAACATGCTAGAAATGCTCCAATTGAGCTAATTAGCTTATTGAGAGAATATTGCAATTGTCTGACAAAAGTGAAAAATGCAAAATTCCAATTTCAACTAAACATGCTAGAAATGCTCCAATTGAGCTAATTAGCTTATTGTGAGAACATTGCAATTGTCTGACAAAACTGAAAAATGTAAATTTCCAATTTCAACTAAACATGCTAGAAATGCTCCAATTGAGCTAATTAGCTTATTGTGAGAATATTACAAACGTCTGACAAAACTGAAAAATGTAAATTTTCAATTTCAACCAAACATGCTAGAAATGCTCCAATTGAGCTAGTTAGCTTATTGTGAGAATATTACAAACCTCTGACAACACTGAAAAATGTAAATTTTCAATTTCAACCAAACATGCTAGAAATGCTCCATTTGAGCTAATTAGCTTATTGTGAGAATATTACAAACGTCCGACAAAAGTGAAAAATGTAAATTTCCAATTTCAACCAAACATGCTAGAAATGCTCAAATTGAGCCAATTAGCTTATTGTGAGAATATTACAAACGTTTGACAAAACTGAAAAATAGAGATTTCCAATTTCAACCGAACATGCTAGAAATGCTCCAATTGAGCTAATTAGCTTATTGTGAGAATATTACAAACCTCTGACAACACTGAAAAATGTAAATTTTCAATTTCAACCAAACATGCTAGAAATGCTCCAATTGAGCTAATTAGCTTATTGTGAGAATATTACAAACGTCCGACAAAAGTGAAAAATGTAAATTTCCAATTTCAACCAAACATGCTAGAAATGCTCAAATTGAGCCAATTAGCTTATTGTGAGAATATTACAAATGTCTGACAAAACTGAAAAATAGAGATTTCCAATTTCAACCGAACATGCTAGAAATGCTCCAATTGAGCTAATTAGCTTATTGTGAGAATATTACAAACGTCTGACCAAACTGAATAATGTAAATTTCTAATTTCAACTAAACATGCTAGAAATGCTCCAATTGAGCTAATTAGCTTATTGTGAGAATATTGCAATTGTCTGACAAAAGTGAAAAATGTAAATTTCCAATTTCAACCAAACATGCTAGAAATGCTCCAAATGAGCTAATTAGCTTATTGTGAGAATATTGCAATTGTCTGACAAAACTGATCAATGTAAATTTCCAATTTCAACCAAACATGCTAGAAATGCTCCAATTGAGCTAATTAGCTTATTGTGAGAATATTACAAAGGTCTGACAAAAGTGAAAAATGTAAAATTCCAATTTCAACCAAACATGCTAGAAATGCTCCAATTGAGCTAATTAGCTTATTGTGAGAATATTACAAACGTCTGACAAAACTGAAAAATGTAAATTTCCAATTTCAAACAAACATGTTAGAATTGCTCCAATTGAGCTAATTAGCTTATTGTGAGAATATTACAAACGTCTGACCAAACTGAAAAATGTAAATTTCCAATTTCAACCAAACATGCTAGAAATGCTCCAATTGAGCTAATTAGCTTATTGTGAGAATATCACAAACGTCTGACAAAACTGAAAAATGTAATTTTCCAATTTCAACCAAACATGCTAGAAATGCTCCAATTGAGCTAATTAGCTTATCGTGAGAATATTACAAACGTCTGACAAAACTGAAAAATGTAAATTTCCAATTTCAACCAAACATGCTAGAAATGCTCCAATTGAGCTAATTAGCTTATTGTAAGAATTTTACAAACGTCTGACAAAGCTGAAAAATATAAATTTCCAATTTCAACCAAACATGCTAGAAATGCTCCAATTGAGCTAATTAGCTTATTGAGAGAATATTGCAATTGTCTGACAAAAGTGAAAAATGCAAAATTCCAATTTCAACTAAACATGCTAGAAATGCTCCAATTGAGCTAATTAGCTTATTGTGAGAATATTGCAATTGTCTGACAAAACTGAAAAATGTAAATTTCCAATTTCAACCAAACATGCTAGAAATGCTCCAATTGAGCTAATTAGCTTATTGTGAGAATATTACAAACGTCTGACAAAAGTGAAAAATGTAAATTTCCAATTTCAACCAAACATGCTAGAAATGCTCCAATTGAGCTAATTAGCTTATTGTGAGAATATTACAAACGTCTGACAAAACTGAAAAAAGTAAATTTCCAATTTCAACCAAACCTGCTAGAAATGCTCCAATTGAGCTAATTAGTTTATTGTGAGAATATTGCAATTGTCTGACAAAAGTGAAAAATGTAAATTTCCAATTTCAACCAAACATGCTAGAAATGCTCCAATTGAGCTAATTAGCTTATTGTGAGAATATTACAAACGTCTGACAAAAGTGAAAAATGTAAATTTCCAATTTCAACCAAACATGCTAGAAATGTTCCAATTGAGCTAATTAGCTTATTGTGAGAATATTGCAATTGTCTGACAAAAGTGAAAAATGTAAATTTCCAATTTCAACCAAACATGCTAGAAATGCTCCAATTGAGCTAATTAGCTTATTGTGAGAATATTACAAACGTCTGACAAAACTGAAAAAGGTAAATTTCCAATTTCAACCAAACCTGCTAGAAATGCTCCAATTGAGCTAATTAGTTTATTGTGAGAATATTGCAATTGTCTGACAAAAGTGAAAAATGTAAATTTCCAATTTCAACCAAACATGCTAGAAATGCTCCAATTGAGCTAATTAGCTTATTGTGAGAATATTACAAACGTCTGACAAAACTGAAAAATGTAAATTTCCAATTTCAACCAAACATGCTAGAAATGCTCCATTTGAGCTAATTAGCTTTTTGTGAGAATATTACAAACGTCTGACAAAACTGATAAATGTAAATTTCCAATTTCAACCAAACATGCTAGAAATGCTCCAATTGAGCTAACTAGCTTATTGTGAGAATATTACAAACGTCTGACAAAACTGAAAAATGTAAATTTCCAATTTCAACCAAACATGCTAGAAAAGCTCCAATTGAGCTAATTAGCTTACTGTGAGAATATTACAAACGTCTGACAAAACTGAAAAATGTAAATTTCCAATTTCAACCAAACATGCTAGAAATGCTCCAATTGAGCTAATTAGCTTATTGTGAGAATATTGCAATTGTCTGACAAAAGTGAAAAATGTAAAGTTCCAATTTCAACCAAACATGCTAGAAAGGCTCCAATTGAGCTAATTAGCTTATTGTGAGAATATTACAAACGTCTGACAAAACTGAAAAATGTAAATTTCCAATTTCAACCAAACATGCTAGAAATGCTCCAATTGAGCTAATTAGCTTATTGTGAGAATATTACAAACGTCTGACAAAACTGAAAAATGTAAATTTCCAATTTCAACCAAACATGCTAGAAATGCTCAAATTGCGCAAATAAGCCTACTGTAAGAATTTTACAAACGTCTGACAAAGCTGAAAAATATAAATTTCCAATTTCAACCAAACATGCAAGAAATGCTCCAATTGAGCTAATTAGCTTATTGAGAGAATATTGCAATTGTCTGACAAAAGTGAAAAATGCAAAATTCCAATTTCAACTAAACATGCTAGAAATGCTCCAATTGAGCTAATTAGCTTATTGTGAGAACATTGCAATTGTCTGACAAAACTGAAAAATGTAATTTTCCAATTTCAACCAAACATGCTAGAAATGCTCCAATTGAGCTAATTAGCTTATTGTGAGAATATTACAAACGTCTGACAAAACTGAAAAATGTAAATTTCCAATTTCAACCAAACATGCTAGAAATGCTCCAATTGAGCTAATTAGCTTATTGTGAGAATATTACAAACGTCTGACAAAACTGAAAAATGTAAATTTTCAATTTCAACCAAACATGCTAGAAATGCTCCAATTGAGCTAGTTAGCTTATTGTGAGAATATTACAAACCTCTGACAACACTGAAAAATGTAAATTTTCAATTTCAACCAAACATGCTAGAAATGCTCCATTTGAGCTAATTAGCTTATTGTGAGAATATTACAAACGTCCGACAAAAGTGAAAAATGTAAATTTCCAATTTCAACCAAACATGCTAGAAATGCTCAAATTGAGCCAATTAGCTTATTGTGAGAATATTACAAACGTTTGACAAAACTGAAAAATAGAGATTTCCAATTTCAACCGAACATGCTAGAAATGCTCCAATTGAGCTAATTAGCTTATTGTGAGAATATTACACACGTCTGACCAAACTGAATAATGTAAATTTCTAATTTCAACTAAACATGCTAGAAATGCTCCAATTGAGCTAATTAGCTTATTGTGAGAATATTGCAATTGTCTGACAAAAGTGAAAAATGTAAATTTCCAATTTCAACTAAACATGCTAGAAATGCTCCAATTGAGCTAATTAGCTTATTGTGAGAACATTGCAATTGTCTGACAAAACTGAAAAATGTAATTTTCCAATTTCAACCAAACATGCTAGAAATGCTCCAATTGAGCTAATTAGCTTATTGTGAGAATATTACAAACGTCTGACAAAACTGAAAAATGTAAATTTTCAATTTCAACCAAACATGCTAGAAATGCTCCAATTGAGCTAGTTAGCTTATTGTGAGAATATTACAAACCTCTGACAACACTGAAAAATGTAAATTTTCAATTTCAACCAAACATGCTAGAAATGCTCCATTTGAGCTAATTAGCGTATTGTGAGAATATTACAAACGTCCGACAAAAGTGAAAAATGTAAATTTCCAATTTCAACCAAACATGCTAGAAATGCTCAAATTGAGCCAATTAGCTTATTGTGAGAATATTACAAACGTTTGACAAAACTGAAAAATAGAGATTTCCAATTTCAACCGAACATGCTAGAAATGCTCCAATTGAGCTAATTAGCTTATTGTGAGAATATTACAAACGTCTGACCAAACTGAATAATGTAAATTTCTAATTTCAACTAAACATGCTAGAAATGCTCCAATTGAGCTAATTAGCTTATTGTGAGAATATTGCAATTGTCTGACAAAAGTGAAAAATGTAAATTTCCAATTTCAACCAAACATGCTAGAAATGCTCCAATTGAGCTAATTAGCTTATTGTGAGAATATTACAAAGGTCTGACAAAAGTGAAAAATGTAAAATTCCAATTTCAACCAAACATGCTAGAAATGCTCCAATTGAGCTAATTAGCTTATTGTGAGAATATTACAAACGTCTGACAAAACTGAAAAATGTAAATTTCCAATTTCAACCAAACATGTTAGAATTGCTCCAATTGAGCTAATTAGCTTATTGTGAGAATATTACAAACGTCTGACAAAACTGAAAAATGTAAATTTCCAATTTCAACCAAACATGCTAGAAATGCTCCAATTGAGCTAATTAGCTTATTGTGAGAATATCACAAACGTCTGACAAAACTGAAAAATGTAATTTTCTAATTTCAACCAAACATGCTAGAAATGCTCCAATTGAGCTAATTAGCTTATTGTGAGAATATTACAAACGTCTGACAAAACTGAAAAATGTAAATTTCCAATTTCAACCAAACATGCTAGAAATGCTCCAATTGAGCTAATTAGCTTATTGTAAGAATTTTACAAACGTCTGACAAAGCTGAAAAATATAAATTTCCAATTTCAACCAAACATGCTAGAAATGCTCCAATTGAGCTAATTAGCTTATTGAGAGAATATTGCAATTGTCTGACAAAAGTGAAAAATGCAAAATTCCAATTTCAACTAAACATGCTAGAAATGCTCCAATTGAGCTAATTAGCTTATTGTGAGAATATTGCAATTGTCTGACAAAACTGAAAAATGTAAATTTCCAATTTCAACCAAACATGCTAGAAATGCTCCAATTGAGCTAATTAGCTTATTGTGAGAATATTACAAACGTCTGACAAAACTGAAAAATGTAAATTTCCAATTTCAACTAAACATGCTAGAAATGCTCCAATTGAGCTAATTAGCTTATTGTGAGAATATTACAAACGTCTGACAAAACTGAAAAATGTAAATTTTCAATTTCAACCAAACATGCTAGAAATGCTCCAATTGAGCTAGTTAGCTTATTGTGAGAATATTACAAACCTCTGACAACACTGAAAAAGGTAAATTTTCAATTTCAACCAAACATGCTAGAAATGCTCCATTTGAGCTAATTAGCTTATTGTGAGAATATTACAAACGTCCGACAAAAGTGAAAAATGTAAATTTCCAATTTCAACCAAACATGCTAGAAATGCTCAAATTGAGCCAATTAGCTTATTGTGAGAATATTACAAACGTTTGACAAAACTGAAAAATAGAGATTTCCAATTTCAACCGAACATGCTAGAAATGCTCCAATTGAGCTAATTAGCTTATTGTGAGAATATTACAAACCTCTGACAACACTGAAAAATGTAAATTTCCAATTTCAACCAAACATGCTAGAAATGCTCAAATTGAGCCAATTAGCTTATTGTGAGAATATTACAAATGTCTGACAAAACTGAAAAATAGAGATTTCCAATTTCAACCGAACATGCTAGAAATGCTCCAATTGAGCTAATTAGCTTATTGTGAGAATATTACAAACGTCTGACCAAACTGAATAATGTAAATTTCTAATTTCAACTAAACATGCTAGAAATGCTCCAATTGAGCTAATTAGCTTATTGTGAGAATATTGCAATTGTCTGACAAAAGTGAAAAATGTAAATTTCCAATTTCAACCAAACATGCTAGAAATGCTCCAAATGAGCTAATTAGCTTATTGTGAGAATATTGCAATTGTCTGACAAAAGTGAAAAATGTAAATTTCCAATTTCAACCAAACATGCTAGAAATGCTCCAATTGAGCTAATTAGCTTATTGTGAGAATATTACAAAGGTCTGACAAAAGTGAAAAATGTAAAATTCCAATTTCAACCAAACATGCTAGAAATGCTCCAATTGAGCTAATTAGCTTATTGTGAGAATATTACAAACGTCTGACAAAACTGAAAAATGTAAATTTCCAATTTCAACCAAACATGCTAGAAATGCTCCAATTGAGCTAATTAGCTTATTGTGAGAATATTACAAACGTCTGACAAAACTGAAAAATGTATATTTCCAATTTCAACCAAACATGCTAGAAATGCTCCAATTGAGCTAATTAGCTTATTGTGAGAATATTACAAACGTCTGACAAAACTGAAAAATGTAAATTTTCAATTTCAACCAAACATGCTAGAAATGCTCCAATTGAGCTAGTTAGCTTATTGTGAGAATATTACAAACCTCTGACAACACTGAAAAATGTTAATTTTCAATTTCAACTAAACATGCTAGAAATGCTCCAATTGAGCTAATTAGCTTATTGTGAGAATATTACAAACGTCCGACAAAAGTGAAAAATGTAAATTTCCAATTTCAACCAAACATGCTAGAAATGCTCAAATTGAGCCAATTAGCTTATTGTGAGAATATTACAAACGTCTGACAAAACTGAAAAAAAGAGATTTCCAATTTCAACCGAACATGCTAGAAATGCTCCAATTGAGCTAATTAGCTTATTGTGAGAATATTACAAACGTCTGACCAAACTGAAAAATGTAAATTTCCAATTTCAACCAAACAAGCTAGAAATGCTCCAATTGAGCTAATTAGCTTATTGTGAGAATATTACAAACGTCTGACAAAACTGAAAAATGTAAATTTCCAATTTCAACCAAACATGCTAGAAATGTTCCAATTGAGCTAATTAGCTTATTGTGAGAATATTACAAACGTCTGACAAAAGTGAAAAATGCAAAATTCCAATTTCAACTAAACATGCTAGAAATGTTCCAATTGAGCTAATTAGCTTATTGTGAGAATATTGCAATTGTCTGACAAAAGTGAAAAATGTAAATTTCCAATTTCAACCAAACATGCTAGAAATGCTCCAATTGAGCTAATTAGCTTATTGTGAGAATATTACAAACGTCTGACAAAAGTGAAAAATTTAAAATTCCAATTTCAATCAAACATGCTAGAAATGCTCCAATTGCGCAAATAAGCCTACTGTAAGAATTTTACAAACGTCTGACAAAACTGAAAATTTAAATTTTCAATTTCAACTAAACATGCTAGAAATGCTCCAATTGAGCTAATTAGCTTATTGTGAGAATATTGCAATTGTTTGACAAAAGTGAAAAATGTAAATTTCCAATTTCAACCAAACATGCTAGAAATGCTCCAATTGAGCTAATTAGCTTATTGTGAGAATATTACAAACGTCTGACAAAACTGAAAAATGTAAATTTCCAATTTCAACCAAACATGCTAGAAATGCTCCAATTGAGCTAATTAGCTTATTGTGAGAATATTGCAATTGTCTGACAAAAGCGAAAATTGTAAATTTCCAATTTCAACCAAACATGCTAGAAATGCTCAAATTGAGCTAATTAGCTTATTGAGAGAATATTGCAATTGTCTGACAAAAGTGAAAAATGTAAATTTCCAATTTCAACCAAACATGCTAGAAATGCTCCAATTGAGCTAATTAGGTTATTGTGAGAATATTACAAACGTCTGACAAAACTGAAAAATGTGAATTTCCAATTTCAACCAAACATGCTAGAAATGCTCGAATTGCGAAATAAGCCTACTGTAAGAATTTTACAAACGTTTGACAAAACTGAAAAATGTAAATTTCCAATTTCAACCAAACATGCTAGAAATGCTCCAATTGAGCTAATTAGCTTATTGTGAGAATATTACAAACGTCTGACAAAACTGAAAAATGTAAATTTCCAATTTCAACCAAACATGCTAGAAATGCTCTAATTGAGCTAATTAGCTTATTGTGAGAATATTACAAACGTCTGACAAAAGTGAAAAATGTAAAATTCCAATTTCAACCAAACATGCTAGAAATGCTCCAATTGAGCTAATTAGCTTATTGTGAGAATATTACAAACGTCTGACAAAAGTGAAAAATTTAAAATTCCAATTTCAATCAAACATGCTAGAAATGCTCCAATTGCGCAAATAAGCCTACTGTAAGAATTTTACAAACGTCTGACAAAACTGAAAATTTAAATTTTCAATTTCAACTAAACATGCTAGAAATGCTCCAATTGAGCTAATTAGCTTATTGTGAGAATATTGCAATTGTTTGACAAAAGTGAAAAATGTAAATTTCCAATTTCAACCAAACATGCTAGAAATGCTCCAATTGAGCTAATTAGCTTATTGTGAGAATATTACAAACGTCTGACAAAACTGAAAAATGTAAATTTCCAATTTCAACCAAACATGCTAGAAATGCTCCAATTGAGCTAATTAGCTTATTGTGAGAATATTGCAGTTGTCTGACAAAAGCGAAAATAGTAAATTTCCAATTTCAACCAAACATGCTAGAAATGCTCAAATTGAGCTAATTAGCTTATTGAGAGAATATTGCAATTGTCTGACAAAAGTGAAAAATGTAAATTTCCAATTTCAACCAAACATGCTAGAAATGCTCCAATTGAGCTAATTAGGTTATTGTGAGAATATTACAAACGTCTGACAAAACTGAAAAATGTGAATTTCCAATTTCAACCAAACATGCTAGAAATGCTCGAATTGCGAAATAAGCCTACTGTAAGAATTTTACAAACGTTTGACAAAACTGAAAAATGTAAATTTTCAATTTCAACCAAACATGCTAGAAATGCTCTAATTGAGCCAATTAGCTTATTGTGAGAATATTGCAATTGTCTGACAAAAGTGAAAAATGTAAATTTCCAAATTCAACCAAACATGCTAGAAATGCTCCAATTGAGCTAATTAGCTTATTGTGAGAATAGTACAAAGGTCTGACAAAACTGAAAAATGTAAATTTCCAATTTCAACCAAACATGCTAGAAATGCTCCGATTGAGCTAATTAGCTTATTGTGAGAATATTGCAATTGTCTGACAAAAGTGAAAAATGTAAATTTCCAATTTCAACTAAACATGCTAGAAATGCTCCAATTGAGCTAATTAGCTTATTGTGAGAATATTACAAACGTCTGACAAAACTGAAAAATGTAAATTTCCAATTTCAACCAAACATGCTAGAAATGCTCCAATTGAGCTAATTAGCTTATTGTGAGAATATTACAAACGTCTGACAAAACTGAAAAATGTAAATTTCCAATTTCAACCACACATGCTAGAAATGCTCTAATTGAGCTAATTAGCTTATTGTGAGAATATTACAAACGTCTGACAAAAGTGAAAAATGTAAAATTCCAATTTCAACCAAACATGCTAGAAATGCTCCAATTGAGCTAATTAGCTTATTGTGAGAATATTACAAACGTCTGACCAAACTGAAAAATGTAAATTTCCAATTTCAACAAAACATGCTAGAAATGCTCCAATTGAGCTAATTAGCTAATTGTGAGAATATTACAAACGTCTGACAAAACTGAAAAATGTGAATTTCCAATTTCAACCAAACATGCTAGAAATGTTCCAATTGAGCTAATTAGCTTATTGTGAGAATATTACAAACCTCTGACAAAAGTGAAAAATGTAAATTTCCAATTTCAACCAAACATGCTAGAAATGCTCCAATTGAGCTAATTAGCTTATTGTGAGAATATTGCAATTGTCTGACAAAAGTGAAAAATGTAAATTTCCAATTTCAACCAAACATGCTAGAAATGCTCCAATTGAGCTAATTAGCTTATTGTGAGAATATTACAAACGTCTGATAAAACTGAAAAATGTAAATTTCCAATTTCAACCAAACATGCTAGAAATGCTCCAATTGAGCTAATTAGCTTATGGTGAGAATATTGCAATTGTCTGACAAAAGGGAAAAATGTAAATTTCCAATTTCAACCAAACATGCTAGAAATGCTCCAATTGAGCTAATTAGCTTATTGTGAGAATATTACAAACGTCTGACAAAACTGAAAAATGTAAATTTCCAATTTCAACCAAACATGCTAGAAATGCTCCAATTGAGCTAATTAGCTTATTGTGAGAATATTACAAACGTCTGACCAAACTGAAAAATGTAAATTTCCAATTTCAACAAAACATGCTAGAAATGCTCCAATTGAGCTAATTAGCTAATTGTGAGAATATTACAAACGTCTGACAAAACTGAAAAATGTGAATTTCCAATTTCAACCAAACATGCTAGAAATGTTCCAATTGAGCTAATTAGCTTATTGTGAGAATATTACAAACCTCTGACAAAAGTGAAAAATGTAAATTTCCAATTTCAACCAAACATGCTAGAAATGCTCCAATTGAGCTAATTAGCTTATTGTGAGAATATTGCAATTGTCTGACAAAAGTGAAAAATGTAAATTTCCAATTTCAACCAAACATGCTAGAAATGCTCCAATTGAGCTAATTAGCTTATTGTGAGAATATTACAAACGTCTGATAAAACTGAAAAATGTAAATTTCCAATTTCAACCAAACATGCTAGAAATGCTCCAATTGAGCTAATTAGCTTATGGTGAGAATATTGCAATTGTCTGACAAAAGGGAAAAATGTAAATTTCCAATTTCAACCAAACATGCTAGAAATGCTCCAATTGAGCTAATTAGCTTATTGTGAGAATATTACAAACGTCTGACAAAACTGAAAAATGTAAATTTCCAATTTCAACCAAACATGCTAGAAATGCTCCAATTGAGCTAATTAGCTTATTGTGAGAATATTGCAATTGTCTGACAAAAGTGAAAAATGTAAATTTCCAATTTCAACCAAACATGCTAGAAATGCTCCAATTGAGCTAATTAGCTTATTGTGAGAATATTACAAACGTCTGACAAAACTGAAAAATGTAAATTTCCAATTTCAACCAAACAAGCTAGAAATGCTCCATTTGAGCTAATTAGCTTATTGTGAGAATATTACAAACGTCTGACAAAACTGATAAATGTAAATTTCCAATTTCAACCAAACATGCTAGAAATGCTCCAAATGCGGAAATAAGCTTACTGTAAGAAGTGTACAAACGTCTGACAAAACTGAAAAATGTAATTTTCCAATTTCAACCAAACATGCTAGAAATGCTCCAATTGAGCTAATTAGCTTATTGAGAGAATATTGCAATTGTCTGACAAAAGTGAAAAATGCAAATTTCCAATTTCAACTAAAAATGCTAGAAATGCTCCAATTGAGCTAATTAGCTTATTGTGAGAATATTGCAATTGTCTGACAAAAGTGAAAAATGTAAAGTTCCAATTTCAACCAAACATGCTAGAAATGCTCCAATTGAGCTAATTAGCTTATTGTGAGAATATTACAAACGTCTGACAAAACTGAAAAATGTAAATTTCCAATTTCAACCAAACATGCTAGAAATGCTCCAATTGAGCTAATTAGCTTATTGTGAGAATATTGCAATTGTCTGACAAAAGTTAAAAATGTAAATTTCCAATTTCAACCAAACATGCTAGAAATGCTCCAATTGAGCTAATTAGCTTATTGTGAGAATATTGCAATTGTCTGACAAAAGTGAAAAATGTAAATTTCCAATTTCAACCAAACATGCTAGAAATGCTCCAATTGAGCTAATTAGCTTATTGTGAGAATATTACAAACGTCTGACAAAACTGAAAAAAGTAAATTTCCAATTTCAACCAAACCTGCTAGAAATGCTCCAATTGAGCTAATTAGTTAATTGTGAGAATATTGCAATTGTCTGACAAAAGTGAAAAATGTAAATTTCCAATTTCAACCAAACATGCTAGAAATGCTCCAATTGAGCTAATTAGCTTATTGTGAGAATATTACAAACGTCTGACAAAACTGAAAAATGTAAATTTCCAATTTCAACCAAACATGCTAGAAATGCTCCAATTGAGCTAATTAGCTTATTGTGAGAATATTGCAATTGTCTGACAAAAGTGAAAAATGTAAATTTCCAATTTCAACCAAACATGCTAGAAATGCTCCAATTGAGCTAATTAGCTTATTGTGAGAATATTACAAACGTCTGACAAAACTGAAAAAGGTAAATTTCCAATTTCAACCAAACCTGCTAGAAATGCTCCAATTGAGCTAATTAGTTTATTGTGAGAATATTGCAATTGTCTGACAAAAGTGAAAAATGTAAATTTCCAATTTCAACCAAACATGCTAGAAATGCTCCAATTGAGCTAATTAGCTTATTGTGAGAATATTACAAACGTCTGACAAAACTGAAAAATGTAAATTTCCAATTTCAACCAAACATGCTAGAAATGCTCCATTTGAGCTAATTAGCTTTTTGTGAGAATATTACAAACGTCTGACAAAACTGATAAATGTAAATTTCCAATTTCAACCAAACATGCTAGAAATGCTCCAATTGAGCTAACTAGCTTATTGTGAGAATATTACAAACGTCTGACAAAACTGAAAAATGTAAATTTCCAATTTCAACCAAACATGCTAGAAAAGCTCCAATTGAGCTAATTAGCTTACTGTGAGAATATTACAAACGTCTGACAAAACTGAAAAATGTAAATTTCCAATTTCAACCAAACATGCTAGAAATGCTCCAATTGAGCTAATTAGCTTATTGTGAGAATATTGCAATTGTCTGACAAAAGTGAAAAATGTAAAGTTCCAATTTCAACCAAACATGCTAGAAAGGCTCCAATTGAGCTAATTAGCTTATTGTGAGAATATTACAAACGTCTGACAAAACTGAAAAATGTAAATTTCCAATTTCAACCAAACATGCTAGAAATGCTCCAATTGAGCTAATTAGCTTATTGTGAGAATATTACAAACGTCTGAAAAAACTGAAAAATGTAAATTTCCAATTTCAACCAAACATGCTAGAAATGCTCAAATTGCGCAAATAAGCCTACTGTAAGAATTTTACAAACGTCTGACAAAGCTGAAAAATATAAATTTCCAATTTCAACCAAACATGCTAGAAATGCTCCAATTGAGCTAATTAGCTTATTGAGAGAATATTGCAATTGTCTGACAAAAGTGAAAAATGCAAAATTCCAATTTCAACTAAACATGCTAGAAATGCTCCAATTGAGCTAATTAGCTTATTGTGAGAACATTGCAATTGTCTGACAAAACTGAAAAATGTAATTTTCCAATTTCAACCAAACATGCTAGAAATGCTCCAATTGAGCTAATTAGCTTATTGTGAGAATATTACAAACGTCTGACAAAACTGAAAAATGTAAATTTCCAATTTCAACTAAACATGCTAGAAATGCTCCAATTGAGCTAATTAGCTTATTGTGAGAATATTACAAACGTCTGACAAAACTGAAAAATGTAAATTTTCAATTTCAACCAAACATGCTAGAAATGCTCCAATTGAGCTAGTTAGCTTATTGTGAGAATATTACAAACCTCTGACAACACTGAAAAATGTAAATTTTCAATTTCAACCAAACATGCTAGAAATGCTCCATTTGAGCTAATTAGCTTATTGTGAGAATATTACAAACGTCCGACAAAAGTGAAAAATGTAAATTTCCAATTTCAACCAAACATGCTAGAAATGCTCAAATTGAGCCAATTAGCTTATTGTGAGAATATTACAAACGTTTGACAAAACTGAAAAATAGAGATTTCCAATTTCAACCGAACATGCTAGAAATGCTCCAATTGAGCTAATTAGCTTATTGTGAGAATATTACAAACCTCTGACAACACTGAAAAATGTAAATTTTCAATTTCAACCAAACATGCTAGAAATGCTCCAATTGAGCTAATTAGCTTATTGTGAGAATATTACAAACGTCCGACAAAAGTGAAAAATGTAAATTTCCAATTTCAACCAAACATGCTAGAAATGCTCAAATTGAGCCAATTAGCTTATTGTGAGAATATTACAAATGTCTGACAAAACTGAAAAATAGAGATTTCCAATTTCAACCGAACATGCTAGAAATGCTCCAATTGAGCTAATTAGCTAATTGTGAGAATATTACAAACGTCTGACCAAACTGAATAATGTAAATTTCTAATTTCAACTAAACATGCTAGAAATGCTCCAATTGAGCTAATTAGCTTATTGTGAGAATATTGCAATTGTCTGACAAAAGTGAAAAATGTAAATTTCCAATTTCAACCAAACATGCTAGAAATGCTCCAAATGAGCTAATTAGCTTATTGTGAGAATATTGCAATTGTCTGACAAAAGTGAAAAATGTAAATTTCCAATTTCAACCAAACATGCTAGAAATGCTCCAATTGAGCTAATTAGCTTATTGTGAGAATATTACAAAGGTCTGACAAAAGTGAAAAATGTAAAATTCCAATTTCAACCAAACATGCTAGAAATGCTCCAATTGAGCTAATTAGCTTATTGTGAGAATATTACAAACGTCTGACAAAACTGAAAAATGTAAATTTCCAATTTCAACCAAACATGTTAGAATTGCTCCAATTGAGCTAATTAGCTTATTGTGAGAATATTACAAACGTCTGACAAAACTGAAAAATGTAAATTTCCAATTTCAACCAAACATGCTAGAAATGCTCCAATTGAGCTAATTAGCTTATTGTGAGAATATCACAAACGTCTGACAAAACTGAAAAATGTAATTTTCCAATTTCAACCAAACATGCTAGAAATGCTCCAATTGAGCTAATTAGCTTATTGTGAGAATATTACAAACGTCTGACAAAACTGAAAAATGTAAATTTCCAATTTCAACCAAACATGCTAGAAATGCTCCAATTGAGCTAATTAGCTTATTGTGAGAATATCACAAACGTCTGACAAAACTGAAAAATGTAATTTTCCAATTTCAACCAAACATGCTAGAAATGCTCCAATTGAGCTAATTAGCTTATTGTGAGAATATCACAAACGTCTGACAAAACTGAAAAATGTAATTTTCCAATTTCAACCAAACATGCTAGAAATGCTCCAATTGAGCTAATTAGCTTATTGTGAGAATATCACAAACGTCTGACAAAACTGAAAAATGTAATTTTCCAATTTCAACCAAACATGCTAGAAATGCTCCAATTGAGCTAATTAGCTTATTGTGAGAATATCACAAACGTCTGACAAAACTGAAAAATGTAATTTTCCAATTTCAACCAAACATGCTAGAAATGCTCCAATTGAGCTAATTAGCTTATTGTGAGAATATTACAAACGTCTGACAACACTGAAAAAGGTAAATTTTCAATTTCAACCAAACATGCTAGAAATGCTCCATTTGAGCTAATTAGCTTATTGTGAGAATATTACAAACGTCCGACAAAAGTGAAAAATGTAAATTTCCAATTTCAACCAAACATGCTAGAAATGCTCAAATTGAGCCAATTAGCTTATTGTGAGAATATTACAAACGTTTGACAAAACTGAAAAATAGAGATTTCCAATTTCAACCGAACATGCTAGAAATGCTCCAATTGAGCTAATTAGCTTATTGTGAGAATATTACAAACCTCTGACAACACTGAAAAATGTAAATTTCCAATTTCAACCAAACATGCTAGAAATGCTCAAATTGAGCCAATTAGCTTATTGTGAGAATATTACAAATGTCTGACAAAACCGAAAAATAGAGATTTCCAATTTCAACCGAACATGCTAGAAATGCTCCAATTGAGCTAATTAGCTTATTGTGAGAATATTACAAACGTCTGACCAAACTGAATAATGTAAATTTCTAATTTCAACTAAACATGCTAGAAATGCTCCAATTGAGCTAATTAGCTTATTGTGAGAATATTGCAATTGTCTGACAAAAGTGAAAAATGTAAATTTCCAATTTCAACCAAACATGCTAGAAATGCTCCAAATGAGCTAATTAGCTTATTGTGAGAATATTGCAATTGTCTGACAAAAGTGAAAAATGTAAATTTCCAATTTCAACCAAACATGCTAGAAATGCTCCAATTGAGCTAATTAGCTTATTGTGAGAATATTACAAAGGTCTGACAAAAGTGAAAAATGTAAAATTCCAATTTCAACCAAACATGCTAGAAATGCTCCAATTGAGCTAATTAGCTTATTGTGAGAATATTACAAACGTCTGACAAAACTGAAAAATGTAAATTTCCAATTTCAACCAAACATGCTAGAAATGCTCCAATTGAGCTAATTAGCTTATTGTGAGAATATTACAAACGTCTGACAAAACTGAAAAATGTAATTTTCCAATTTCAACCAAACATGCTAGAAATGCTCCAATTGAGCTAATTAGCTTATTGTGAGAATATTACAAACGTCTGACAAAACTGAAAAATGTATATTTCCAATTTCAACCAAACATGCTAGAAATGCTCCAATTGAGCTAATTAGCTTATTGTGAGAATATTACAAACGTCTGACAAAACTGAAAAATGTAAATTTTCAATTTCAACCAAACATGCTAGAAATGCTCCAATTGAGCTAGTTAGCTTATTGTGAGAATATTACAAACCTCTGACAACACTGAAAAATGTTAATTTTCAATTTCAACTAAACATGCTAGAAATGCTCCAATTGAGCTAATTAGCTTATTGTGAGAATATTACAAACGTCCGACAAAAGTGAAAAATGTAAATTTCCAATTTCAACCAAACATGCTAGAAATGCTCAAATTGAGCCAATTAGCTTATTGTGAGAATATTACAAACGTCTGACAAAACTGAAAAAAAGAGATTTCCAATTTCAACCGAACATGCTAGAAATGCTCCAATTGAGCTAATTAGCTTATTGTGAGAATATTACAAACGTCTGACCAAACTGAAAAATGTAAATTTCCAATTTCAACCAAACAAGCTAGAAATGCTCCAATTGAGCTAATTAGCTTATTGTGAGAATATTACAAACGTCTGACAAAACTGAAAAATGTAAATTTCCAATTTCAACCAAACATGCTAGAAATGTTCCAATTGAGCTAATTAGCTTATTGTGAGAATATTACAAACGTCTGACAAAAGTGAAAAATGTAATTTTCCAATTTCAACCAAACATGCTAGAAATGCTCCAATTGAGCTAATTAGCTTATTGTGAGAATATTGCAATTGTCTGACAAAAGTGAAAAATGTAAATTTCCAATTTCAACCAAACATGCTAGAAATGCTCCAATTGAGCTAATTTGCTTATTGTGAGAATATTGCAATTGTCTGACAAAAGTGAAAAATGTAAATTTCCAATTTCAACCAAACATGCTAGAAATGCTCCAATTGAGCTAATTAGCTTATTGTGAGAATATTACAAACCTCTGACAACACTGAAAAATGTAAATTTCCAATTTCAACCAAACATGCTAGAAATGCTCAAATTGAGCCAATTAGCTTATTGTGAGAATATTACAAATGTCTGACAAAACTGAAAAATAGAGATTTCCAATTTCAACCGAACATGCTAGAAATGCTCCAATTGAGCTAATTAGCTTATTGTGAGAATATTACAAACGTCTGACCAAACTGAATAATGTAAATTTCTAATTTCAACTAAACATGCTAGAAATGCTCCAATTGAGCTAATTAGCTTATTGTGAGAATATTGCAATTGTCTGACAAAAGTGAAAAATGTAAATTTCCAATTTCAACCAAACATGCTAGAAATGCTCCAAATGAGCTAATTAGCTTATTGTGAGAATATTGCAATTGTCTGACAAAAGTGAAAAATGTAAATTTCCAATTTCAACCAAACATGCTAGAAATGCTCCAATTGAGCTAATTAGCTTATTGTGAGAATATTACAAAGGTCTGACAAAAGTGAAAAATGTAAAATTCCAATTTCAACCAAACATGCTAGAAATGCTCCAATTGAGCTAATTAGCTTATTGTGAGAATATTACAAACGTCTGACAAAACTGAAAAATGTAAATTTCCAATTTCAACCAAACATGCTAGAAATGCTCCAATTGAGCTAATTAGCTTATTGTGAGAATATTACAAACGTCTGACAAAACTGAAAAATGTAATTTTCCAATTTCAACCAAACATGCTAGAAATGCTCCAATTGAGCTAATTAGCTTATTGTGAGAATATTACAAACGTCTGACAAAACTGAAAAATGTATATTTCCAATTTCAACCAAACATGCTAGAAATGCTCCAATTGAGCTAATTAGCTTATTGTGAGAATATTACAAACGTCTGACAAAACTGAAAAATGTAAATTTTCAATTTCAACCAAACATGCTAGAAATGCTCCAATTGAGCTAGTTAGCTTATTGTGAGAATATTACAAACCTCTGACAACACTGAAAAATGTTAATTTTCAATTTCAACTAAACATGCTAGAAATGCTCCAATTGAGCTAATTAGCTTATTGTGAGAATATTACAAACGTCCGACAAAAGTGAAAAATGTAAATTTCCAATTTCAACCAAACATGCTAGAAATGCTCAAATTGAGCCAATTAGCTTATTGTGAGAATATTACAAACGTCTGACAAAACTGAAAAAAAGAGATTTCCAATTTCAACCGAACATGCTAGAAATGCTCCAATTGAGCTAATTAGCTTATTGTGAGAATATTACAAACGTCTGACCAAACTGAAAAATGTAAATTTCCAATTTCAACCAAACAAGCTAGAAATGCTCCAATTGAGCTAATTAGCTTATTGTGAGAATATTACAAACGTCTGACAAAACTGAAAAATGTAAATTTCCAATTTCAACCAAACATGCTAGAAATGTTCCAATTGAGCTAATTAGCTTATTGTGAGAATATTACAAACGTCTGACAAAAGTGAAAAATGTAATTTTCCAATTTCAACCAAACATGCTAGAAATGCTCCAATTGAGCTAATTAGCTTATTGTGAGAATATTGCAATTGTCTGACAAAAGTGAAAAATGTAAATTTCCAATTTCAACCAAACATGCTAGAAATGCTCCAATTGAGCTAATTTGCTTATTGTGAGAATATTGCAATTGTCTGACAAAAGTGAAAAATGTAAATTTCCAATTTCAACCAAACATGCTAGAAATGCTCCAATTGAGCTAATTAGCTTATTGTGAGAATATTACAAACGTCTGACAAAACTGAAAAATGTAAATTTCCAATTTCAACCAAACATGCTAGAAATGCTCCAATTGAGCTAATTAGCTTATTGTGAGAATATTGCAATTGTCTGACAAAAGTGAAAAATGTAAATTTCCAATTTCAACCAAACATGCTAGAAATGCTCCAATTGAGCTAATTAGCTTATTGTGAGAATATTGCAATTGTCTGACAAAAGTGAAAAATGAAAAGTTCCAATTTTAACCAAACATGCTAGAAATGCTCCAATTGAGCTAATTAGCTTATTGTGAGAATATTACAAACGTCTGACAAAACTGAAAAATGTAAATTTCCAATTTCAACTAAACATGCTAGAAATGCTCCAATTGAGCTAATTAGCTTATTGTGAGAATATTACAAACGTCTGACAAAACTGAAAAATGTAAATTTCCAATTTCAACTAAACATGCTAGAAATGCTCCAATTGAGCTAATTAGCTTATTGTGAGAATATTACAAACGTCTGACAAAACTGAAAAATGTAAATTTTCAATTTCAACCAAACATGCTAGAAATGCTCCAATTGAGCTAGTTAGCTTATTGTGAGAATATTACAAACCTCTGACAACACTGAAAAAGGTAAATTTTCAATTTCAACCAAACATGCTAGAAATGCTCCATTTGAGCTAATTAGCTTATTGTGAGAATATTACAAACGTCCGACAAAAGTGAAAAATGTAAATTTCCAATTTCAACCAAACATGCTAGAAATGCTCAAATTGAGCCAATTAGCTTATTGTGAGAATATTACAAACGTTTGACAAAACTGAAAAATAGAGATTTCCAATTTCAACCGAACATGCTAGAAATGCTCCAATTGAGCTAATTAGCTTATTGTGAGAATATTACAAACCTCTGACAACACTGAAAAATGTAAATTTCCAATTTCAACCAAACATGCTAGAAATGCTCAAATTGAGCCAATTAGCTTATTGTGAGAATATTACAAATGTCTGACAAAACTGAAAAATAGAGATTTCCAATTTCAACCGAACATGCTAGAAATGCTCCAATTGAGCTAATTAGCTTATTGTGAGAATATTACAAACGTCTGACCAAACTGAATAATGTAAATTTCTAATTTCAACTAAACATGCTAGAAATGCTCCAATTGAGCTAATTAGCTTATTGTGAGAATATTGCAATTGTCTGACAAAAGTGAAAAATGTAAATTTCCAATTTCAACCAAACATGCTAGAAATGCTCCAAATGAGCTAATTAGCTTATTGTGAGAATATTGCAATTGTCTGACAAAAGTGAAAAATGTAAATTTCCAATTTCAACCAAACATGCTAGAAATGCTCCAATTGAGCTAATTAGCTTATTGTGAGAATATTACAAAGGTCTGACAAAAGTGAAAAATGTAAAATTCCAATTTCAACCAAACATGCTAGAAATGCTCCAATTGAGCTAATTAGCTTATTGTGAGAATATTACAAACGTCTGACAAAACTGAAAAATGTAAATTTCCAATTTCAACCAAACATGCTAGAAATGCTCCAATTGAGCTAATTAGCTTATTGTGAGAATATTACAAACGTCTGACAAAACTGAAAAATGTATATTTCCAATTTCAACCAAACATGCTAGAAATGCTCCAATTGAGCTAATTAGCTTATTGTGAGAATATTACAAACGTCTGACAAAACTGAAAAATGTAAATTTTCAATTTCAACCAAACATGCTAGAAATGCTCCAATTGAGCTAGTTAGCTTATTGTGAGAATATTACAAACCTCTGACAACACTGAAAAATGTTAATTTTCAATTTCAACTAAACATGCTAGAAATGCTCCAATTGAGCTAATTAGCTTATTGTGAGAATATTACAAACGTCCGACAAAAGTGAAAAATGTAAATTTCCAATTTCAACCAAACATGCTAGAAATGCTCAAATTGAGCCAATTAGCTTATTGTGAGAATATTACAAACGTCTGACAAAACTGAAAAAAAGAGATTTCCAATTTCAACCGAACATGCTAGAAATGCTCCAATTGAGCTAATTAGCTTATTGTGAGAATATTACAAACGTCTGACCAAACTGAAAAATGTAAATTTCCAATTTCAACCAAACAAGCTAGAAATGCTCCAATTGAGCTAATTAGCTTATTGTGAGAATATTACAAACGTCTGACAAAACTGAAAAATGTAAATTTCCAATTTCAACCAAACATGCTAGAAATGTTCCAATTGAGCTAATTAGCTTATTGTGAGAATATTACAAACGTCTGACAAAAGTGAAAAATGTAATTTTCCAATTTCAACCAAACATGCTAGAAATGCTCCAATTGAGCTAATTAGCTTATTGTGAGAATATTGCAATTGTCTGACAAAAGTGAAAAATGTAAATTTCCAATTTCAACCAAACATGCTAGAAATGCTCCAATTGAGCTAATTTGCTTATTGTGAGAATATTGCAATTGTCTGACAAAAGTGAAAAATGTAAATTTCCAATTTCAACCAAACATGCTAGAAATGCTCCAATTGAGCTAATTAGCTTATTGTGAGAATATTACAAACGTCTGACAAAACTGAAAAATGTAAATTTCCAATTTCAACCAAACATGCTAGAAATGCTCCAATTGAGCTAATTAGCTTATTGTGAGAATATTGCAATTGTCTGACAAAAGTGAAAAATGTAAATTTCCAATTTCAACCAAACATGCTAGAAATGCTCCAATTGAGCTAATTAGCTTATTGTGAGAATATTGCAATTGTCTGACAAAAGTGAAAAATGAAAAGTTCCAATTTTAACCAAACATGCTAGAAATGCTCCAATTGAGCTAATTAGCTTATTGTGAGAATATTACAAACGTTTGACAAAACTGAAAAATAGAGATTTCCAATTTCAACCGAACATGCTAGAAATGCTCCAATTGAGCTAATTAGCTTATTGTGAGAATATTACAAACCTCTGACAACACTGAAAAATGTAAATTTTCAATTTCAACCAAACATGCTAGAAATGCTCCAATTGAGCTAATTAGCTTATTGTGAGAATATTGCAATTGTCCGACAAAAGTGAAAAATGTAAATTTCCAATTTCAACCAAACATGCTAGAAATGCTCCAATTGAGCTAATTAGCTTATTGTGAGAATATTACAAACGTCTGACCAAACTGAATAATGTAAATTTCTAATTTCAACTGAACATGCTAGAAATGCTCCAATTGAGCTAATTAGCTTATTGTGAGAATATTGCAATTGTCTGACAAAAGTGAAAAATATAAATTTCCAATTTCAACCAAACATGCTAGAAATGCTCCAAATGAGCTAATTAGCTTATTGTGAGAATATTGCAATTGTCTGACAAAAGTGAAAAATGTAAATTTCCAATTTCAACCAAACATGCTAGAAATGCTCCAATTGAGCTAATTAGCTTATTGTGAGAATATTACAAAGGTCTGACAAAAGTGAAAAATGTAAAATTCCAATTCCAACCAAACATGCTAGAAATGCTCCAATTGAGCTAATTAGCTTATTGTGAGAATATTACAAACGTCTGACAAAACTGAAAAATGTAAATTTCCAATTTCAACCAAACGTGCTAGAAATGCTCCAATTGAGCTAATTAGCTTATTGTGAGAATATTACAAACGTCTGACAAAACTGAAAAATGTAAATTTCCAATTTCAACCAAACATGCTAGAAATGCTCCAATTGAGCTAATTAGCTTATTGTGAGAATATTACAAACGTCTGACAAAACTGAAAAATGTAATTTTCCAATTTCAACCAAACATGCTAGAAATGCTCCAATTGAGCTAATTAGCTTATTGTGAGAATATTACAAACGTCTGACCAAACTGAATAATGTAAATTTCCAATTTCAACCAAACATGCTAGAAATGCTCCAATTGAGCTAATTAGCTTATTGTGAGAATATTACAAACGTCTGACAAAACTGAAAAATGTAATTTTCCAATTTCAACCAAACATGCTAGAAATGCTCCAATTGAGCTAATTAGCTTATTGTGAGAATATTACAAACGTCTGACCAAACTGAATAATGTAAATTTCTAATTTCAACTAAACATGCTAGAAATGCTCCAATTGAGCTAATTAGCTTATTGTGAGAATATTACAAACGTCTGACAAAACTGAAAAATGTAAATTTCCAATTTCAACCAAACATGCTAGAAATGCTCAAATTGCGCAAATAAGCCTACTGTAAGAATTTTACAAACGTCTGACAAAGCTGAAAAATATAAATTTCCAATTTCAACCAAACATGCTAGAAATGCTCCAATTGAGCTAATTAGCTTATTGAGAGAATATTGCAATTGTCTGACAAAAGTGAAAAATGCAAAATTCCAATTTCAACTAAACATGCTAGAAATGCTCCAATTGAGCTAATTAGCTTATTGTGAGAATATTACAAACGTCCGACAAAAGTGAAAAATGTAAATTTCCAATTTCAACCAAACATGCTAGAAATGCTCAAATTGAGCTAATTAGCTTATTGTGAGAATATTACAAACGTCTGACAAAACTGAAAAATGTAAATTTCCAATTTCAACTAAACATGCTAGAAATGCTCCAATTGAGCTAATTAGCTTATTGTGAGAATATTACAAACGTCTGACAAAACTGAAAAATGTAAATTTTCAATTTCAACCAAACATGCTAGAAATGCTCCAATTGAGCTAGTTAGCTTATTGTGAGAATATTACAAACCTCTGACAACACTGAAAAATGTAAATTTTCAATTTCAACCAAACATGCTAGAAATGCTCCATTTGAGCTAATTAGCTTATTGTGAGAATATTACAAACGTCCGACAAAAGTGAAAAATGTAAATTTCCAATTTCAACCAAACATGCTAGAAATGCTCAAATTGAGCCAATTAGCTTATTGTGAGAATATTACAAACGTTTGACAAAACTGAAAAATAGAGATTTCCAATTTCAACCGAACATGCTAGAAATGCTCCAATTGAGCTAATTAGCTTATTGTGAGAATATTACAAACCTCTGACAACACTGAAAAATGTAAATTTCCAATTTCAACCAAACATGCTAGAAATGCTCCAATTGAGCTAATTAGCTTATTGTGAGAATATTACAAACGTCCGACAAAAGTGAAAAATGTAAATTTCCAATTTCAACCAAACATGCTAGAAATGCTCAAATTGAGCCAATTAGCTTATTGTGAGAATATTACAAATGTCTGACAAAACTGAAAAATAGAGATTTCCAATTTCAACCAAACATGCTAGAAATGCTCCAATTGAGCTATTTAGCTTATTGTGAGAATATTACAAAGGTCTGACAAAAGTGAAAAATGTAAAATTCCAATTTCGACCAAACATGCTAGAAATGCTCCAATTGAGCTAATTAGCTTATTGTGAGAATATTACAAACGTCTGACAAAACTGAAAAATGTAAATTTCCAATTTCAACCAAACATGCTAGAAATGCTCCAATTGAGCTAATTAGCTTATTGTGAGAATATTACAAACGTCTGACAAAACTGAAAAATGTAATTTTCCAATTTCAACTAAACATGCTAGAAATGCTCCAATTGAGCTAATTAGCTTATTGTGAGAATATTACAAACGTCCGACAAAAGTGAAAAATGTAAATTTCCAATTTCAACCAAACATGCTAGAAATGCTCAAATTGAGCCCATTAGCTTATTGTGAGAATATTACAAACGTCTGACAAAACTGAAAAAAAGAGATTTCCAATTTCAACCGAACATGCTAGAAATGCTCCAATTGAGCTAATTAGCTTATTGTGAGAATATTACAAACGTCTGACCAAACTGAAAAATGTAAATTTCCAATTTCAACCAAACAAGCTAGAAATGCTCCAATTGAGCTAATTAGCTTATTGTGAGAATATTACAAACGTCTGACAAAACTGAAAAATGTAAATTTCCAATTTCAACCAAACATGCTAGAAATGTTCCAATTGAGCTAATTAGCTTATTGTGAGAATATTACAAACGTCTGACAAAAGTGAAAAATGTAATTTTCCAATTTCAACCAAACATGCTAGAAATGCTCCAATTGAGCTAATTAGCTTATTGTGAGAATATTGCAATTGTCTGACAAAAGTGAAAAATGTAAATTTCCAATTTCAACCAAACATGCTAGAAATGCTCCAATTGAGCTAATTTGCTTATTGTGAGAATATTGCAATTGTCTGACAAAAGTGAAAAATGTAAATTTCCAATTTCAACCAAACATGCTAGAAATGCTCCAATTGAGCTAATTAGCTTATTGTGAGAATATTACAAACGTCTGACAAAACTGAAAAATGTAAATTTCCAATTTCAACCAAACATGCTAGAAATGCTCCAATTGAGCTAATTAGCTTATTGTGAGAATATTGCAATTGTCTGACAAAAGTGAAAAATGTAAATTTCCAATTTCAACCAAACATGCTAGAAATGCTCCAATTGAGCAAATTAGCTTATTGTGAGAATATTGCAATTGTCTGACAAAAGTGAAAAATGAAAAGTTCCAATTTTAACCAAACATGCTAGAAATGCTCCAATTGAGCTAATTAGCTTATTGTGAGAATATTACAAACGTTTGACAAAACTGAAAAATAGAGATTTCCAATTTCAACCGAACATGCTAGAAATGCTCCAATTGAGCTAATTAGCTTATTGTGAGAATATTACAAACCTCTGACAACACTGAAAAATGTAAATTTTCAATTTCAACCAAACATGCTAGAAATGCTCCAATTGAGCTAATTAGCTTATTGTGAGAATATTACAAACGTCCGACAAAAGTGAAAAATGTAAATTTCCAATTTCAACCAAACATGCTAGAAATGCTCCAATTGAGCTAATTAGCTTATTGTGAGAATATTACAAACGTCTGACCAAACTGAATAATGTAAATTTCTAATTTCAACTAAACATGCTAGAAATGCTCCAATTGAGCTAATTAGCTTATTGTGAGAATATTGCAATTGTCTGACAAAAGTGAAAAATGTAAATTTCCAATTTCAACCAAACATGCTAGAAATGCTCCAAATGAGCTAATTAGCTTATTGTGAGAATATTGCAATTGTCTGACAAAAGTGAAAAATGTAAATTTCCAATTTCAACCAAACATGCTAGAAATGCTCCAATTGAGCTAATTAGCTTATTGTGAGAATATTACAAAGGTCTGACAAAAGTGAAAAATGTAAAATTCCAATTCCAACCAAACATGCTAGAAATGCTCCAATTGAGCTAATTAGCTTATTGTGAGAATATTACAAACGTCTGACAAAACTGAAAAATGTAAATTTCCAATTTCAACCAAACGTGCTAGAAATGCTCCAATTGAGCTAATTAGCTTATTGTGAGAATATTACAAACGTCTGACAAAACTGAAAAATGTAAATTTCCAATTTCAACCAAACATGCTAGAAATGCTCCAATTGAGCTAATTAGCTTATTGTGAGAATATTACAAACGTCTGACAAAACTGAAAAATGTAATTTTCCAATTTCAACCAAACATGCTAGAAATGCTCCAATTGAGCTAATTAGCTTATTGTGAGAATATTACAAACGTCTGACCAAACTGAATAATGTAAATTTCCAATTTCAACCAAACATGCTAGAAATGCTCCAATTGAGCTAATTAGCTTATTGTGAGAATATTACAAACGTCTGACAAAACTGAAAAATGTAAATTTCCAATTTCAACCAAACATGCTAGAAATGCTCCAATTGAGCTAATTAGCTTATTGTGAGAATATTACAAACGTCTGACAAAGCTGAAAAATATAAATTTCCAATTTCAACCAAACATGCTAGAAATGCTCCAATTGAGCTAATTAGCTTATTGAGAGAATATTGCAATTGTCTGACAAAAGTGAAAAATGCAAAAATTCCAATTTCAACTAAACATGCTAGAAATGCTCCAATTGAGCTAATTAGCTTATTGTGAGAATATTACAAACGTCCGACAAAAGTGAAAAATGTAAATTTCCAATTTCAACCAAACATGCTAGAAATGCTCAAATTGAGCTAATTAGCTTATTGTGAGAATATTACAAACGTCTGACAAAACTGAAAAATGTAAATTTCCAATTTCAACTAAACATGCTAGAAATGCTCCAATTGAGCTAATTAGCTTATTGTGAGAATATTACAAACGTCTGACAAAACTGAAAAATGTAAATTTTCAATTTCAACCAAACATGCTAGAAATGCTCCAATTGAGCTAGTTAGCTTATTGTGAGAATATTACAAACCTCTGACAACACTGAAAAATGCAAATTTTCAATTTCAACCAAACATGCTAGAAATGCTCCATTTGAGCTAATTAGCTTATTGTGAGAATATTACAAACGTCCGACAAAAGTGAAAAATGTAAATTTCCAATTTCAACCAAACATGCTAGAAATGCTCAAATTGAGCCAATTAGCTTATTGTGAGAATATTACAAACGTTTGACAAAACTGAAAAATAGAGATTTCCAATTTCAACCGAACATGCTAGAAATGCTCCAATTGAGCTAATTAGCTTATTGTGAGAATATTACAAACCTCTGACAACACTGAAAAATGTAAATTTCCAATTTCAACCAAACAAGCTAGAAATGCTCCAAATGAGCTAATTAGCTTATTGTGAGAATATTACAAACGTCTGACAAAACTGAAAAATGTAAATTTCCAATTTCAACCAAACATGCTAGAAATGTTCCAATTGAGCTAATTAGCTTATTGTGAGAATATTACAAACGTCTGACAAAAGTGAAAAATGTAATTTTCCAATTTCAACCAAACATGCTAGAAATGCTCCAATTGAGCTAATTAGCTTATTGTGAGAATATTGCAATTGTCTGACAAAAGTGAAAAATGTAAATTTCCAATTTCAACCAAACATGCTAGAAATGCTCCAATTGAGCTAATTTGCTTATTGTGAGAATATTGCAATTGTCTGACAAAAGTGAAAAATGTAAATTTCCAATTTCAACCAAACATGCTAGAAATGCTCCAATTGAGCTAATTAGCTTATTGTGAGAATATTACAAACGTCTGACAAAACTGAAAAATGTAAATTTCCAATTTCAACCAAACATGCTAGAAATGCTCCAATTGAGCTAATTAGCTTATTGTGAGAATATTGCAATTGTCTGACAAAAGTGAAAAATGTAAATTTCCAATTTCAACCAAACATGCTAGAAATGCTCCAATTGAGCTAATTAGCTTATTGTGAGAATATTGCAATTGTCTGACAAAAGTGAAAAATGAAAAGTTCCAATTTTAACCAAACATGCTAGAAATGCTCCAATTGAGCTAATTAGCTTATTGTGAGAATATTACAAACGTTTGACAAAACTGAAAAATAGAGATTTCCAATTTCAACCGAACATGCTAGAAATGCTCCAATTGAGCTAATTAGCTTATTGTGAGAATATTACCAACCTCTGACAACACTGAAAAATGTAAATTTTCAATTTCAACCAAACATGCTAGAAATGCTCCAATTGAGCTAATTAGCTTATTGTGAGAATATTACAAACGTCCGACAAAAGTGAAAAATGTAAATTTCCAATTTCAACCAAACATGCTAGAAATGCTCCAATTGAGCTAATTAGCTTATTGTGAGAATATTACAAACGTCTGACAAAAGTGAAAAATGTAAATTTCCAATTTCAACCAAACATGCTAGAAATGCTCCAATTGAGCTAATTAGCTTATTGAGAGAATATTGCAATTGTCTGACAAAAGTGAAAAATGCAAAAATTCCAATTTCAACTAAACATGCTAGAAATGCTCCAATTGAGCTAATTAGCTTATTGTGAGAATATTACAAACGTCCGACAAAAGTGAAAAATGTAAATTTCCAATTTCAACCAAACATGCTAGAAATGCTCAAATTGAGCTAATTAGCTTATTGTGAGAATATTACAAACGTCTGACAAAACTGAAAAATGTAAATTTCCAATTTCAACTAAACATGCTAGAAATGCTCCAATTGAGCTAATTAGCTTATTGTGAGAATATTACAAACGTCTGACAAAACTGAAAAATGTAAATTTTCAATTTCAACCAAACATGCTAGAAATGCTCCAATTGAGCTAGTTAGCTTATTGTGAGAATATTACAAACCTCTGACAACACTGAAAAATGCAAATTTTCAATTTCAACCAAACATGCTAGAAATGCTCCATTTGAGCTAATTAGCTTATTGTGAGAATATTACAAACGTCCGACAAAAGTGAAAAATGTAAATTTCCAATTTCAACCAAACATGCTAGAAATGCTCAAATTGAGCCAATTAGCTTATTGTGAGAATATTACAAACGTTTGACAAAACTGAAAAATAGAGATTTCCAATTTCAACCGAACATGCTAGAAATGCTCCAATTGAGCTAATTAGCTTATTGTGAGAATATTACAAACCTCTGACAACACTGAAAAATGTAAATTTCCAATTTCAACCAAACAAGCTAGAAATGCTCCAAATGAGCTAATTAGCTTATTGTGAGAATATTACAAACGTCTGACAAAACTGAAAAATGTAAATTTCCAATTTCAACCAAACATGCTAGAAATGTTCCAATTGAGCTAATTAGCTTATTGTGAGAATATTACAAACGTCTGACAAAAGTGAAAAATGTAATTTTCCAATTTCAACCAAACATGCTAGAAATGCTCCAATTGAGCTAATTAGCTTATTGTGAGAATATTGCAATTGTCTGACAAAAGTGAAAAATGTAAATTTCCAATTTCAACCAAACATGCTAGAAATGCTCCAATTGAGCTAATTTGCTTATTGTGAGAATATTGCAATTGTCTGACAAAAGTGAAAAATGTAAATTTCCAATTTCAACCAAACATGCTAGAAATGCTCCAATTGAGCTAATTAGCTTATTGTGAGAATATTACAAACGTCTGACAAAACTGAAAAATGTAAATTTCCAATTTCAACCAAACATGCTAGAAATGCTCCAATTGAGCTAATTAGCTTATTGTGAGAATATTGCAATTGTCTGACAAAAGTGAAAAATGTAAATTTCCAATTTCAACCAAACATGCTAGAAATGCTCCAATTGAGCTAATTAGCTTATTGTGAGAATATTGCAATTGTCTGACAAAAGTGAAAAATGAAAAGTTCCAATTTTAACCAAACATGCTAGAAATGCTCCAATTGAGCTAATTAGCTTATTGTGAGAATATTACAAACGTTTGACAAAACTGAAAAATAGAGATTTCCAATTTCAACCGAACATGCTAGAAATGCTCCAATTGAGCTAATTAGCTTATTGTGAGAATATTACCAACCTCTGACAACACTGAAAAATGTAAATTTTCAATTTCAACCAAACATGCTAGAAATGCTCCAATTGAGCTAATTAGCTTATTGTGAGAATATTACAAACGTCCGACAAAAGTGAAAAATGTAAATTTCCAATTTCAACCAAACATGCTAGAAATGCTCCAATTGAGCTAATTAGCTTATTGTGAGAATATTACAAACGTCTGACCAAACTGAATAATGTAAATTTCTAATTTCAACTAAACATGCTAGAAATGCTCCAATTGAGCTAATTAGCTTATTGTGACAATATTGCAATTGTCTGACAAAAGTGAAAAATGTAAATTTCCAATTTCAACCAAACATGCTAGAAATGCTCCAAATGAGCTAATTAGCTTATTGTGAGAATATTGCAATTGTCTGACAAAAGTGAAAAATGTAAATTTCCAATTTCAACCAAACATGCTAGAAATGCTCCAATTGAGCTAATTAGCTTATTGTGAGAATATTACAAAGGTCTGACAAAAGTGAAAAATGTAAAATTCCAATTCCAACCAAACATGCTAGAAATGCTCCAATTGAGCTAATTAGCTTATTGTGAGAATATTACAAACGTCTGACAAAACTGAAAAATGTAAATTTCCAATTTCAACCAAACGTGCTAAAAATGCTCCAATTGAGCTAATTAGCTTATTGTGAGAATATTACAAACGTCTGACAAAACTGAAAAATGTAAATTTCCAATTTCAACCAAACATGCTAGAAATGCTCCAATTGAGCTAATTAGCTTATTGTGAGAATATTACAAACGTCTGACAAAACTGAAAAATGTAATTTTCCAATTTCAACCAAACATGCTAGAAATGCTCCAATTGAGCTAATTAGCTTATTGTGAGAATATTACAAACGTCTGACCAAACTGAATAATGTAAATTTCCAATTTCAACCAAACATGCTAGAAATGCTCCAATTGAGCTAATTAGCTTATTGTGAGAATATTACAAACGTCTGACAAAACTGAAAAATGTAAATTTCCAATTTCAACCAAACATGCTAGAAATGCTCCAATTGAGCTAATTAGCTTATTGTGAGAATATTACAAACGTCTGACAAAGCTGAAAAATATAAATTTCCAATTTCAACCAAACATGCTAGAAATGCTCCAATTGAGCTAATTAGCTTATTGAGAGAATATTGCAATTGTCTGACAAAAGTGAAAAATGCAAAATTCCAATTTCAACTAAACATGCTAGAAATGCTCCAATTGAGCTAATTAGCTTATTGTGAGAATATTACAAACGTCCGACAAAAGTGAAAAATGTAAATTTCCAATTTCAACCAAACATGCTAGAAATGCTCAAATTGAGCTAATTAGCTTATTGTGAGAATATTACAAACGTCTGACAAAACTGAAAAATGTAAATTTCCAATTTCAACTAAACATGCTAGAAATGCTCCAATTGAGCTAATTAGCTTATTGTGAGAATATTACAAACGTCTGACAAAACTGAAAAATGTAAATTTTCAATTTCAACCAAACATGCTAGAAATGCTCCAATTGAGCTAGTTAGCTTATTGTGAGAATATTACAAACCTCTGACAACACTGAAAAATGTAAATTTTCAATTTCAACCAAACATGCTAGAAATGCTCCAATTGAGCTAATTAGCTTATTGTGAGAATATTACAAACGTCTGACAAAACTGAAAAATGTAAATTTCCAATTTCAACCAAACATGCTAGAATTGCTCCAATTGAGCTAATTAGCTTATTGTGAGAATATTACAAACGTCTGACAAAACTGAAAAATGTAAAATTCCAATTTCAACCAAACATGCTAGAAATACTCCAATTGAGCTAATTAGCTTATTGTGAGAATATCACAAACGTCTGACAAAACTGAAAAATGTAATTTTCCAATTTCAACCAAACATGCTAGAAATGCTCCAATTGAGCTAATTAGCTTATTGTGAGAATATTACAAACGTCTGACAAAACTGAAAAATGTAAATTTCCAATTTCAACCAAACATGCTAGAAATGCTCCAATTGAGCTAATTAGCTTATTGTAAGAATTTTACAAACGTCTGACAAAGCTGAAAAATATAAATTTCCAATTTCAACCAAACATGCTAGAAATGCTCCAATTGAGCTAATTAGCTTATTGAGAGAATATTGCAATTGTCTGACAAAAGTGAAAAATGCAAAATTCCAATTTCAACTAAACATGCTAGAAATGCTCCAATTGAGCTAATTAGCTTATTGTGAGAATATTGCAATTGTCTGACAAAACTGAAAAATGTAAATTTCCAATTTCAACCAAACATGCTAGAAATGCTCCAATTGAGCTAATTAGCTTATTGTGAGAATATTACAAACGTCTGACAAAACTGAAAAATGTAAATTTCCAATTTCAACTAAACATGCTAGAAATGCTCCAATTGAGCTAGTTAGCTTATTGTGAGAATATTACAAACCTCTGACAACACTGAAAAAGGTAAATTTTCAATTTCAACCAAACATGCTAGAAATGCTCCATTTGAGCTAATTAGCTTATTGTGAGAATATTACAAACGTCCGACAAAAGTGAAAAATGTAAATTTCCAATTTCAACCAAACATGCTAGAAATGCTCAAATTGAGCTAATTAGCTTATTGTGAGAATATTACAAACGTTTGACAAAAGTGAAAAATGAAAAGTTCCAATTTTAACCAAACATGCTAGAAATGCTCCAATTGAGCTAATTAGCTTATTGTGAGAATATTACAAACGTTTGACAAAACTGAAAAATAGAGATTTCCAATTTCAACCGAACATGCTAGAAATGCTCCAATTGAGCTAATTAGCTTATTGTGAGAATATTACCAACCTCTGACAACACTGAAAAATGTAAATTTTCAATTTCAACCAAACATGCTAGAAATGCTCCAATTGAGCTAATTAGCTTATTGTGAGAATATTACAAACGTCCGACAAAAGTGAAAAATGTAAATTTCCAATTTCAACCAAACATGCTAGAAATGCTCCAATTGAGCTAATTAGCTTATTGTGAGAATATTACAAACGTCTGACCAAACTGAATAATGTAAATTTCTAATTTCAACTAAACATGCTAGAAATGCTCCAATTGAGCTAATTAGCTTATTGTGACAATATTGCAATTGTCTGACAAAAGTGAAAAATGTAAATTTCCAATTTCAACCAAACATGCTAGAAATGCTCCAAATGAGCTAATTAGCTTATTGTGAGAATATTGCAATTGTCTGACAAAAGTGAAAAATGTAAATTTCCAATTTCAACCAAACATGCTAGAAATGCTCCAATTGAGCTAATTAGCTTATTGTGAGAATATTACAAAGGTCTGACAAAAGTGAAAAATTGTAAAATTCCAATTCCAACCAAACATGCTAGAAATGCTCCAATTGAGCTAATTAGCTTATTGTGAGAATATTACAAACGTCTGACAAAACTGAAAAATGTAAATTTCCAATTTCAACCAAACGTGCTAAAAATGCTCCAATTGAGCTAATTAGCTTATTGTGAGAATATTACAAACGTCTGACAAAACTGAAAAATGTAAATTTCCAATTTCAACCAAACATGCTAGAAATGCTCCAATTGAGCTAATTAGCTTATTGTGAGAATATTACAAACGTCTGACAAAACTGAAAAATGTAATTTTCCAATTTCAACCAAACATGCTAGAAATGCTCCAATTGAGCTAATTAGCTTATTGTGAGAATATTACAAACGTCTGACCAAACTGAATAATGTAAATTTCCAATTTCAACCAAACATGCTAGAAATGCTCCAATTGAGCTAATTAGCTTATTGTGAGAATATTACAAACGTCTGACAAAACTGAAAAATGTAAATTTCCAATTTCAACCAAACATGCTAGAAATGCTCCAATTGAGCTAATTAGCTTATTGTGAGAATATTACAAACGTCTGACAAAGCTGAAAAATATAAATTTCCAATTTCAACCAAACATGCTAGAAATGCTCCAATTGAGCTAATTAGCTTATTGAGAGAATATTGCAATTGTCTGACAAAAGTGAAAAATGCAAAATTCCAATTTCAACTAAACATGCTAGAAATGCTCCAATTGAGCTAATTAGCTTATTGTGAGAATATTACAAACGTCCGACAAAAGTGAAAAATGTAAATTTCCAATTTCAACCAAACATGCTAGAAATGCTCAAATTGAGCTAATTAGCTTATTGTGAGAATATTACAAACGTCTGACAAAACTGAAAAATGTAAATTTCCAATTTCAACTAAACATGCTAGAAATGCTCCAATTGAGCTAATTAGCTTATTGTGAGAATATTACAAACGTCTGACAAAACTGAAAAATGTAAATTTTCAATTTCAACCAAACATGCTAGAAATGCTCCAATTGAGCTAGTTAGCTTATTGTGAGAATATTACAAACCTCTGACAACACTGAAAAATGTAAATTTTCAATTTCAACCAAACATGCTAGAAATGCTCCAATTGAGCTAATTAGCTTATTGTGAGAATATTACAAACGTCTGACAAAACTGAAAAATGTAAATTTCCAATTTCAACCAAACATGCTAGAATTGCTCCAATTGAGCTAATTAGCTTATTGTGAGAATATTACAAACGTCTGACAAAACTGAAAAATGTAAAATTCCAATTTCAACCAAACATGCTAGAAATACTCCAATTGAGCTAATTAGCTTATTGTGAGAATATCACAAACGTCTGACAAAACTGAAAAATGTAATTTTCCAATTTCAACCAAACATGCTAGAAATGCTCCAATTGAGCTAATTAGCTTATTGTGAGAATATTACAAACGTCTGACAAAACTGAAAAATGTAAATTTCCAATTTCAACCAAACATGCTAGAAATGCTCCAATTGAGCTAATTAGCTTATTGTAAGAATTTTACAAACGTCTGACAAAGCTGAAAAATATAAATTTCCAATTTCAACCAAACATGCTAGAAATGCTCCAATTGAGCTAATTAGCTTATTGAGAGAATATTGCAATTGTCTGACAAAAGTGAAAAATGCAAAATTCCAATTTCAACTAAACATGCTAGAAATGCTCCAATTGAGCTAATTAGCTTATTGTGAGAATATTGCAATTGTCTGACAAAACTGAAAAATGTAAATTTCCAATTTCAACCAAACATGCTAGAAATGCTCCAATTGAGCTAATTAGCTTATTGTGAGAATATTACAAACGTCTGACAAAACTGAAAAATGTAAATTTCCAATTTCAACTAAACATGCTAGAAATGCTCCAATTGAGCTAGTTAGCTTATTGTGAGAATATTACAAACCTCTGACAACACTGAAAAAGGTAAATTTTCAATTTCAACCAAACATGCTAGAAATGCTCCATTTGAGCTAATTAGCTTATTGTGAGAATATTACAAACGTCCGACAAAAGTGAAAAATGTAAATTTCCAATTTCAACCAAACATGCTAGAAATGCTCAAATTGAGCCAATTAGCTTATTGTGAGAATATTACAAACGTTTGACAAAACTGAAAAATAGAGATTTCCAATTTCAACCGAACATGCTAGAAATGCTCCAATTGAGCTAATTAGCTTATTGTGAGAATATTACAAACGTCTGACCAAACTGAATAATGTAAATTTCTAATTTCAACTAAACATGCTAGAAATGCTCCAATTGAGCTAATTAGCTTATTGTGAGAATATTGCAATTGTCTGACAAAAGTGAAAAATGTAAATTTCCAATTTCAACCAAACATGCTAGAAATGCTCCAAATGAGCTAATTAGCTTATTGTGAGAATATTGCAATTGTCTGACAAAAGTGAAAAATGTAAATTTCCAATTTCAACCAAACATGCTAGAAATGCTCCAATTGAGCTAGTTAGCTTATTGTGAGAATATTACAAACCTCTGACAACACTGAAAAATGTAAATTTTCAATTTCAACCAAACATGCTAGAAATGCTCCAATTGAGCTAATTAGCTTATTGTGAGAATATTACAAACGTCTGACAAAACTGAAAAATGTAAATTTCCAATTTCAACCAAACATGCTAGAATTGCTCCAATTGAGCTAATTAGCTTATTGTGAGAATATTACAAACGTCTGACAAAACTGAAAAATGTAAATTTCCAATTTCAACCAAACATGCTAGAAATGCTCCAATTGAGCTATTTAGCTTATTGTGAGAATATTACAAACGTCTGACCAAACTGAAAAATGTAAATTTCCAATTTCAACCAAACATGCTAGAAATGCTCCAATTGAGCTAATTAGCTTATTGAAAGAATTTTACAAACGTCTGACAAAGCTGAAAAATATAAATTTCCAATTTCAACCAAACATGCTAGAAATGCTCCAATTGAGCTAATTAGCTTATTGAGAGAATATTGCAATTGTCTGACAAAAGTGAAAAATGCAAAATTCCAATTTCAACTAAACATGCTAGAAATGCTCCAATTGAGCTAATTAGCTTATTGTGAGAATATTGCAATTGTCTGACAAAACTGAAAAATGTAAATTTCCAATTTCAACCAAACATGCTAGAAATGCTCCAATTGAGCTAATTAGCTTATTGTGAGAATATTACAAACGTCTGACAAAACTGAAAAATGTAAATTTCCAATTTCAACTAAACATGCTAGAAATGCTCCAATTGAGCTAATTAGCTTATTGTGAGAATATTACAAACGTCTGACAAAACTGAAAAATGTAAATTTTCAATTTCAACCAAACATGCTAGAAATGCTCCAATTGAGCTAGTTAGCTTATTGTGAGAATATTACAAACCTCTGACAACACTGAAAAAGGTAAATTTTCAATTTCAACCAAACATGCTAGAAATGCTCCATTTGAGCTAATTAGCTTATTGTGAGAATATTACAAACGTCCGACAAAAGTGAAAAATGTAAATTTCCAATTTCAACCAAACATGCTAGAAATGCTCAAATTGAGCCAATTAGCTTATTGTGAGAATATTACAAACGTTTGACAAAACTGAAAAATAGAGATTTCCAATTTCAACCGAACATGCTAGAAATGCTCCAATTGAGCTAATTAGCTTATTGTGAGAATATTACAAACGTCTGACCAAACTGAATAATGTAAATTTCTAATTTCAACTAAACATGCTAGAAATGCTCCAATTGAGCTAATTAGCTTACTGTGAGAATATTGCAATTGTCTGACAAAAGTGAAAAATGTAAATTTCCAATTTCAACCAAACATGCTAGAAATGCTCCAAATGAGCTAATTAGCTTATTGTGAGAATATTGCAATTGTCTGACAAAAGTGAAAAATGTAAATTTCCAATTTCAACCAAACATGCTAGAAATGCTCCAATTGAGCTAATTAGCTTATTGTGAGAATATTACAAAGGTCTGACAAAAGTGAAAAATGTAAAATTCCAATTTCAACCAAACATGCTAGAAATGCTCCAATTGAGCTAATTAGCTTATTGTGAGAATATTACAAACGTCTGACAAAACTGAAAAATGTAAATTTCCAATTTCAACCAAACATGCTAGAAATGCTCCAATTGAGCTAATTAGCTTATTGTGAGAATATTACAAACGTCTGACAAAACTGAAAAATGTAATTTTCCAATTTCAACCAAACATGCTAGAAATGCTCCAATTGAGCTAATTAGCTTATTGTGAGAATATTACAAACGTCTGACAAAACTGAAAAATGTATATTTCCAATTTCAACCAAACATGCTAGAAATGCTCCAATTGAGCTAATTAGCTTATTGTGAGAATATTACAAACGTCTGACAAAACTGAAAAATGTAAATTTTCAATTTCAACCAAACATGCTAGAAATGCTCCAATTGAGCTAGTTAGCTTATTGTGAGAATATTACAAACCTCTGACAACACTGAAAAATGTTAATTTTCAATTTCAACTAAACATGCTAGAAATGCTCCAATTGAGCTAATTAGCTTATTGTGAGAATATTACAAACGTCCGACAAAAGTGAAAAATGTAAATTTCCAATTTCAACCAAACATGCTAGAAATGCTCAAATTGAGCCAATTAGCTTATTGTGAGAATATTACAAACGTCTGACAAAACTGAAAAAAAGAGATTTCCAATTTCAACCGAACATGCTAGAAATGCTCCAATTGAGCTAATTAGCTTATTGTGAGAATATTACAAACGTCTGACCAAACTGAAAAATGTAAATTTCCAATTTCAACCAAACAAGCTAGAAATGCTCCAATTGAGCTAATTAGCTTATTGTGAGAATATTACAAACGTCTGACAAAACTGAAAAATGTAAATTTCCAATTTCAACCAAACATGCTAGAAATGTTCCAATTGAGCTAATTAGCTTATTGTGAGAATATTACAAACGTCTGACAAAAGTGAAAAATGTAATTTTCCAATTTCAACCAAACATGCTAGAAATGCTCCAATTGAGCTAATTAGCTTATTGTGAGAATATTGCAATTGTCTGACAAAAGTGAAAAATGTAAATTTCCAATTTCAACCAAACATGCTAGAAATGCTCCAATTGAGCTAATTTGCTTATTGTGAGAATATTGCAATTGTCTGACAAAAGTGAAAAATGTAAATTTCCAATTTCAACCAAACATGCTAGAAATGCTCCAATTGAGCTAATTAGCTTATTGTGAGAATATTACAAACGTCTGACAAAACTGAAAAATGTAAATTTCCAATTTCAACCAAACATGCTAGAAATGCTCCAATTGAGCTAATTAGCTTATTGTGAGAATATTGCAATTGTCTGACAAAAGTGAAAAATGTAAATTTCCAATTTCAACCAAACATGCTAGAAATGCTCCAATTGAGCTAATTAGCTTATTGTGAGATTATTGCAATTGTCTGACAAAAGTGAAAAATGAAAAGTTCCAATTTTAACCAAGCATGCTAGAAATGCTCCAATTGAGCTAATTAGCTTATTGTGAGAATATTACAAACGTTTGACAAAACTGAAAAATAGAGATTTCCAATTTCAACCGAACATGCTAGAAATGCTCCAATTGAGCTAATTAGCTTATTGTGAGAATATTACAAACCTCTGACAACACTGAAAAATGTAAATTTTCAATTTCAACCAAACATGCTAGAAATGCTCCAATTGAGCTAATTAGCTTATTGTGAGAATATTACAAGCGTCCGACAAAAGTGAAAAATGTAAATTTCCAATTTCAACCAAACATGCTAGAAATGCTCCAATTGAGCTAATTAGCTTATTGTGAGAATATTACAAACGTCTGACCAAACTGAATAATGTAAATTTCTAATTTCAACTAAACATGCTAGAAATGCTCCAATTGAGCTAATTAGCTTATTGTGAGAATATTGCAATTGTCTGACAAAAGTGAAAAATGTAAATTTCCAATTTCAACCAAACATGCTAGAAATGCTCCAATTGAGCTAATTAGCTTATTGTGAGAATATTACAAAGGTCTGACAAAAGTGAAAAATGTAAAATTCCAATTTCAACCAAACATGCTAGAAATGCTCCAATTGAGCTAATTAGCTTATTGTGAGAATATTACAAACGTCTGACAAAACTGAAAAATGTAAATTTCCAATTTCAACCAAACATGCTAGAAATGCTCCAATTGAGCTAATTAGCTTATTGTGAGAATATTACAAACGTCTGACAAAACTGAAAAATGTAATTTTCCAATTTCAACCAAACATGCTAGAAATGCTCCAATTGAGCTAATTAGCTTATTGTGAGAATATTACAAACGTCTGACAAAACTGAAAAATGTATATTTCCAATTTCAACCAAACATGCTAGAAATGCTCCAATTGAGCTAATTAGCTTATTGTGAGAATATTACAAACGTCTGACAAAACTGAAAAATGTAAATTTTCAATTTCAACCAAACATGCTAGAAATGCTCCAATTGAGCTAGTTAGCTTATTGTGAGAATATTACAAACCTCTGACAACACTGAAAAATGTTAATTTTCAATTTCAACTAAACATGCTAGAAATGCTCCAATTGAGCTAATTAGCTTATTGTGAGAATATTACAAACGTCCGACAAAAGTGAAAAATGTAAATTTCCAATTTCAACCAAACATGCTAGAAATGCTCAAATTGAGCCAATTAGCTTATTGTGAGAATATTACAAACGTCTGACAAAACTGAAAAAAAGAGATTTCCAATTTCAACCGAACATGCTAGAAATGCTCCAATTGAGCTAATTAGCTTATTGTGAGAATATTACAAACGTCTGACCAAACTGAAAAATGTAAATTTCCAATTTCAACCAAACAAGCTAGAAATGCTCCAATTGAGCTAATTAGCTTATTGTGAGAATATTACAAACGTCTGACAAAACTGAAAAATGTAAATTTCCAATTTCAACCAAACATGCTAGAAATGTTCCAATTGAGCTAATTAGCTTATTGTGAGAATATTACAAACGTCTGACAAAAGTGAAAAATGTAATTTTCCAATTTCAACCAAACATGCTAGAAATGCTCCAATTGAGCTAATTAGCTTATTGTGAGAATATTGCAATTGTCTGACAAAAGTGAAAAATGTAAATTTCCAATTTCAACCAAACATGCTAGAAATGCTCCAATTGAGCTAATTTGCTTATTGTGAGAATATTGCAATTGTCTGACAAAAGTGAAAAATGTAAATTTCCAATTTCAACCAAACATGCTAGAAATGCTCCAATTGAGCTAATTAGCTTATTGTGAGAATATTACAAACGTCTGACAAAACTGAAAAATGTAAATTTCCAATTTCAACCAAACATGCTAGAAATGCTCCAATTGAGCTAATTAGCTTATTGTGAGAATATTGCAATTGTCTGACAAAAGTGAAAAATGTAAATTTCCAATTTCAACCAAACATGCTAGAAATGCTCCAATTGAGCTAATTTGCTTATTGTGAGAATATTGCAATTGTCTGACAAAAGTGAAAAATGTAAATTTCCAATTTCAACCAAACATGCTAGAAATGCTCCAATTGAGCTAATTAGCTTATTGTGAGAATATTACAAACGTCTGACAAAACTGAAAAATGTAAATTTCCAATTTCAACCAAACATGCTAGAAATGCTCCAATTGAGCTAATTAGCTTATTGTGAGAATATTGCAATTGTCTGACAAAAGTGAAAAATGTAAATTTCCAATTTCAACCAAACATGCTAGAAATGCTCCAATTGAGCTAATTAGCTTATTGTGAGATTATTGCAATTGTCTGACAAAAGTGAAAAATGAAAAGTTCCAATTTTAACCAAGCATGCTAGAAATGCTCCAATTGAGCTAATTAGCTTATTGTGAGAATATTACAAACGTTTGACAAAACTGAAAAATAGAGATTTCCAATTTCAACCGAACATGCTAGAAATGCTCCAATTGAGCTAATTAGCTTATTGTGAGAATATTACAAACCTCTGACAACACTGAAAAATGTAAATTTTCAATTTCAACCAAACATGCTAGAAATGCTCCAATTGAGCTAATTAGCTTATTGTGAGAATATTACAAGCGTCCGACAAAAGTGAAAAATGTAAATTTCCAATTTCAACCAAACATGCTAGAAATGCTCCAATTGAGCTAATTAGCTTATTGTGAGAATATTACAAACGTCTGACCAAACTGAATAATGTAAATTTCTAATTTCAACTAAACATGCTAGAAATGCTCCAATTGAGCTAATTAGCTTATTGTGAGAATATTGCAATTGTCTGACAAAAGTGAAAAATGTAAATTTCCAATTTCAACCAAACATGCTAGAAATGCTCCAAATGAGCTAATTAGCTTATTGTGAGAATATTGCAATTGTCTGACAAAAGTGAAAAATGTAAATTTCCAATTTCAACCAAACATGCTAGAAATGCTCCAATTGAGCTAATTAGCTTATTGTGAGAATATTACAAAGGTCTGACAAAAGTGAAAAATGTAAAATTCCAATTCCAACCAAACATGCTAGAAATGCTCCAATTGAGCTAATTAGCTTATTGTGAGAATATTACAAACGTCTGACAAAACTGAAAAATGTAAATTTCCAATTTCAACCAAACGTGCTAGAAATGCTCCAATTGAGCTAATTAGCTTATTGTGAGAATATTACAAACGTCTGACAAAACTGAAAAATGTAAATTTCCAATTTCAACCAAACATGCTAGAAATGCTCCAATTGAGCTAATTAGCTTATTGTGAGAATATTACAAACGTCTGACAAAACTGAAAAATGTAATTTTCCAATTTCAACCAAACATGCTAGAAATGCTCCAATTGAGCTAATTAGCTTATTGTGAGAATATTACAAACGTCTGACCAAACTGAATAATGTAAATTTCCAATTTCAACCAAACATGCTAGAAATGCTCCAATTGAGCTAATTAGCTTATTGTGAGAATATTACAAACGTCTGACAAAACTGAAAAATGTAATTTTCCAATTTCAACCAAACATGCTAGAAATGCTCCAATTGAGCTAATTAGCTTATTGTGAGAATATTACAAACGTCTGACCAAACTGAATAATGTAAATTTCTAATTTCAACTAAACATGCTAGAAATGCTCCAATTGAGCTAATTAGCTTATTGTGAGAATATTACAAACGTCTGACAAAACTGAAAAATGTAAATTTCCAATTTCAACCAAACATGCTAGAAATGCTCAAATTGCGCAAATAAGCCTACTGTAAGAATTTTACAAACGTCTGACAAAGCTGAAAAATATAAATTTCCAATTTCAACCAAACATGCTAGAAATGCTCCAATTGAGCTAATTAGCTTATTGAGAGAATATTGCAATTGTCTGACAAAAGTGAAAAATGCAAAATTCCAATTTCAACTAAACATGCTAGAAATGCTCCAATTGAGCTAATTAGCTTATTGTGAGAATATTACAAACGTCCGACAAAAGTGAAAAATGTAAATTTCCAATTTCAACCAAACACGCTAGAAATGCTCAAATTGAGCTAATTAGCTTATTGTGAGAATATTACAAACGTCTGACAAAACTGAAAAATGTAAATTTCCAATTTCAACTAAACATGCTAGAAATGCTCCAATTGAGCTAATTAGCTTATTGTGAGAATATTACAAACGTCTGACAAAACTGAAAAATGTAAATTTTCAATTTCAACCAAACATGCTAGAAATGCTCCAATTGAGCTAGTTAGCTTATTGTGAGAATATTACAAACCTCTGACAACACTGAAAAATGTAAATTTTCAATTTCAACCAAACATGCTAGAAATGCTCCATTTGAGCTAATTAGCTTATTGTGAGAATATTACAAACGTCCGACAAAAGTGAAAAATGTAAATTTCCAATTTCAACCAAACATGCTAGAAATGCTCAAATTGAGCCAATTAGCTTATTGTGAGAATATTACAAACGTTTGACAAAAGTGAAAAATGTAAATTTCCAATTTCAACCAAACATGCTAGAAATGCTCCAATTGAGCTAATTAGCTTATTGTGAGAATATTACAAACGTCTGACCAAACTGAATAATGTAAATTTCTAATTTCAACTAAACATGCTAGAAATGCTCCATTTGAGCTAATTAGCTTATTGTGAGAATATTACAAACGTCCGACAAAAGTGAAAAATGTAAATTTCCAATTTCAACCAAACATGCTAGAAATGCTCAAATTGAGCCAATTAGCTTATTGTGAGAATATTACAAACGTTTGACAAAACTGAAAAATAGAGATTTCCAATTTCAACCGAACATGCTAGAAATTCTCCAATTGAGCTAATTAGCTTATTGTGAGAATATTACAAACCTCTGACAACACTGAAAAATGTAAATTTCCAATTTCAACCAAACATGCTAGAAATGCTCCAATTGAGCTAATTAGCTTATTGTGAGAATATTACAAACGTCTGACAAAAGTGAAAAATGTAAATTTCCAATTTCAACCAAACATGCTAGAAATGCTCAAATTGAGCCAATTAGCTTATTGTGAGAATATTACAAATGTCTGACAAAACTGAAAAATAGAGATTTCCAATTTCAACCAAACATGCTAGAAATGCTCCAATTGAGCTATTTAGCTTATTGTGAGAATATTACAAAGGTCTGACAAAAGTGAAAAATGTAAAATTCCAATTTCGACCAAACATGCTAGAAATGCTCCAATTGAGCTAATTAGCTTATTGTGAGAATATTACAAACGTCTGACAAAACTGAAAAATGTAAATTTCCAATTTCAACCAAACATGCTAGAAATGCTCCAATTGAGCTAATTAGCTTATTGTGAGAATATTACAAACGTCTGACAAAACTGAAAAATGTAAATTTCCAATTTCAACCAAACATGCTAGAAATGCTCCAATTGAGCTAATTAGCTTATTGTGAGAATATTACAAACGTCTGACAAAACTGAAAAATGTAATTTTCCAATTTCAACCAAACATGCTAGAAATGCTCCAATTGAGCTAATTAGCTTATTGTGAGAATATTACAAACGTCTGACAAAACTGAAAAATGTATATTTCCAATTTCAACCAAACATGCTAGAAATGCTCCAATTGAGCTAATTAGCTTATTGTGAGAATATTACAAACGTCTGACAAAACTGAAAAATGTAAATTTTCAATTTCAACCAAACATGCTAGAAATGCTCCAATTGAGCTAGTTAGCTTATTGTGAGAATATTACAAACCTCTGACAACACTGAAAAATGTAAATTTTCAATTTCAACTAAACATGCTAGAAATGCTCCAATTGAGCTAATTAGCTTATTGTGAGAATATTACAAACGTCCGACAAAAGTGAAAAATGTAAATTTCCAATTTCAACCAAACATGCTAGAAATGCTCAAATTGAGCCCATTAGCTTATTGTGAGAATATTACAAACGTCTGACAAAACTGAAAAAAAGAGATTTCCAATTTCAACCGAACATGCTAGAAATGCTCCAATTGAGCTAATTAGCTTATTGTGAGAATATTACAAACGCCTGACCAAACTGAAAAATGTAAATTTCCAATTTCAACCAAACAAGCTAGAAATGCTCCAATTGAGCTAATTAGCTTATTGTGAGAATATTACAAACGTCTGACAAAACTGAAAAATGTAAATTTCCAATTTCAACCAAACATGCTAGAAATGTTCCAATTGAGCTAATTAGCTTATTGTGAGAATATTACAAACGTCTGACAAAAGTGAAAAATGTAATTTTCCAATTTCAACCAAACATGCTAGAAATGCTCCAATTGAGCTAATTAGCTTATTGTGAGAATATTGCATTTGTCTGACAAAAGTGAAAAATGTAAATTTCCAATTTCAACCAAACATGCTAGAAATGCTCCAATTGAGCTAATTTGCTTATTGTGAGAATATTGCAATTGTCTGACAAAAGTGAAAAATGTAAATTTCCAATTTCAACCAAACATGCTAGAAATGCTCCAATTGAGCTAATTAGCTTATTGTGAGAATATTACAAACGTCTGACAAAACTGAAAAATGTAAATTTCCAATTTCAACCAAACATGCTAGAAATGCTCCAATTGAGCTAATTAGCTTATTGTGAGAATATTGCAATTGTCTGACAAAAGTGAAAAATGTAAATTTCCAATTTCAACCAAACATGCTAGAAATGCTCCAATTGAGCTAATTAGCTTATTGTGAGAATATTGCAATTGTCTGACAAAAGTGAAAAATGAAAAGTTCCAATTTTAACCAAACATGCTAGAAATGCTCCAATTGAGCTAATTAGCTTATTGTGAGAATATTACAAACGTTTGACAAAACTGAAAAATAGAGATTTCCAATTTCAACCGAACATGCTAGAAATGCTCCAATTGAGCTAATTAGCTTATTGTGAGAATATTACAAACGTCCGAGAAAAGTGAAAAATGTAAATTTCCAATTTCAACCAAACATGCTAGAAATGCTCCAATTGAGCTAATTAGCTTATTGTGAGAATATTACAAACGTCTGACCAAACTGAATAATGTAAATTTCTAATTTCAACTAAACATGCTAGAAATGCTCCAATTGAGCTAATTAGCTTATTGTGAGAATATTGCAATTGTCTGACAAAAGTGAAAAATGTAAATTTTCAATTTCAACCAAACATGCTAGAAATGCTCCAATTGAGCTAATTAGCTTATTGTGAGAATATTACAAACGTCCGACAAAAGTGAAAAATGTAAATTTCCAATTTCAACCAAACATGCTAGAAATGCTCCAATTGAGCTAATTAGCTTATTGTGAGAATATTACAAACGTCTGACCAAACTGAATAATGTAAATTTCTAATTTCAACTAAACATGCTAGAAATGCTCCAATTGAGCTAATTAGCTTATTGTGAGAATATTGCAATTGTCTGACAAAAGTGAAAAATGTAAATTTCCAATTTCAACCAAACATGCTAGAAATGCTCCAAATGAGCTAATTAGCTTATTGTGAGAATATTGCAATTGTCTGACAAAAGTGAAAAATGTAAATTTCCAATTTCAACCAAACATGCTAGAAATGCTCCAATTGAGCTAATTAGCTTATTGTGAGAATATTACAAAGGTCTGACAAAAGTGAAAAATGTAAAATTCCAATTCCAACCAAACATGCTAGAAATGCTCCAATTGAGCTAATTAGCTTATTGTGAGAATATTACAAACGTCTGACAAAACTGAAAAATGTAAATTTCCAATTTCAACCAAACGTGCTAGAAATGCTCCAATTGAGCTAATTAGCTTATTGTGAGAATATTACAAACGTCTGACAAAACTGAAAAATGTAAATTTCCAATTTCAACCAAACATGCTAGAAATGCTCCAATTGAGCTAATTAGCTTATTGTGAGAATATTACAAACGTCTGACAAAACTGAAAAATGTAATTTTCCAATTTCAAGCAAACATGCTAGAAATGCTCCAATTGAGCTAATTAGCTTATTGTGAGAATATTACAAACGTCTGACCAAACTGAATAATGTAAATTTCCAATTTCAACCAAACATGCTAGAAATGCTCCAATTGAGCTAATTAGCTTATTGTGAGAATATTACAAACGTCTGACAAAACTGAAAAATGTAATTTTCCAATTTCAACCAAACATGCTAGAAATGCTCCAATTGAGCTAATTAGCTTATTGTGAGAATATTACAAACGTCTGACCAAACTGAATAATGTAAATTTCTAATTTCAACTAAACATGCTAGAAATGCTCCAATTGAGCTAATTAGCTTATTGTGAGAATATTACAAACGTCTGACAAAACTGAAAAATGTAAATTTCCAATTTCAACCAAACATGCTAGAAATGCTCAAATTGCGCAAATAAGCCTACTGTAAGAATTTTACAAACGTCTGACAAAGCTGAAAAATATAAATTTCCAATTTCAACCAAACATGCTAGAAATGCTCCAATTGAGCTAATTAGCTTATTGTGAGAATATTACAAACGTCCGACAAAAGTGAAAAATGTAAATTTCCAATTTCAACCAAACATGCTAGAAATGCTCAAATTGAGCTAATTAGCTTATTGTGAGAATATTACAAACGTCTGACAAAACTGAAAAATGTAAATTTCCAATTTCAACTAAACATGCTAGAAATGCTCCAATTGAGCTAATTAGCTTATTGTGAGAATATTACAAACGTCTGACAAAACTGAAAAATGTAAATTTTCAATTTCAACCAAACATGCTAGAAATGCTCCAATTGAGCTAGTTAGCTTATTGTGAGAATATTACAAACCTCTGACAACACTGAAAAATGTAAATTTTCAATTTCAACCAAACATGCTAGAAATGCTCCATTTGAGCTAATTAGCTTATTGTGAGAATATTACAAACGTCCGACAAAAGTGAAAAATGTAAATTTCCAATTTCAACCAAACATGCTAGAAATGCTCAAATTGAGCCAATTAGCTTATTGTGAGAATATTACAAACGTTTGACAAAACTGAAAAATAGAGATTTCCAATTTCAACCGAACATGCTAGAAATGCTCCAATTGAGCTAATTAGCTTATTGTGAGAATATTACAAACCTCTGACAACACTGAAAAATGTAAATTTCCAATTTCAACCAAACATGCTAGAAATGCTCCAATTGAGCTAATTAGCTTATTGTGAGAATATTACAAACGTCTGACAAAAGTGAAAAATGTAAATTTCCAATTTCAACCAAACATGCTAGAAATGCTCAAATTGAGCCAATTAGCTTATTGTGAGAATATTACAAATGTCTGACAAAACTGAAAAATAGAGATTTCCAATTTCAACCAAACATGCTAGAAATGCTCCAATTGAGCTATTTAGCTTATTGTGAGAATATTACAAAGGTCTGACAAAAGTGAAAAATGTAAAATTCCAATTTCGACCAAACATGCTAGAAATGCTCCAATTGAGCTAATTAGCTTATTGTGAGAATATTACAAACGTCTGACAAAACTGAAAAATGTAAATTTCCAATTTCAACCAAACATGCTAGAAATGCTCCAATTGAGCTAATTAGCTTATTGTGAGAATATTACAAACGTCTGACAAAACTGAAAAATGTAAATTTCCAATTTCAACCAAACATGCTAGAAATGCTCCAATTGAGCTAATTAGCTTATTGTGAGAATATTACAAACGTCTGACAAAACTGAAAAATGTAATTTTCCAATTTCAACCAAACATGCTAGAAATGCTCCAATTGAGCTAATTAGCTTATTGTGAGAATATTACAAACGTCTGACAAAACTGAAAAATGTATATTTCCAATTTCAACCAAACATGCTAGAAATGCTCCAATTGAGCTAATTAGCTTATTGTGAGAATATTACAAACGTCTGACAAAACTGAAAAATGTAAATTTTCAATTTCAACCAAACATGCTAGAAATGCTCCAATTGAGCTAGTTAGCTTATTGTGAGAATATTACAAACCTCTGACAACACTGAAAAATGTAAATTTTCAATTTCAACTAAACATGCTAGAAATGCTCCAATTGAGCTAATTAGCTTATTGTGAGAATATTACAAACGTCCGACAAAAGTGAAAAATGTAAATTTCCAATTTCAACCAAACATGCTAGAAATGCTCAAATTGAGCCCATTAGCTTATTGTGAGAATATTACAAACGTCTGACAAAACTGAAAAAAAGAGATTTCCAATTTCAACCGAACATGCTAGAAATGCTCCAATTGAGCTAATTAGCTTATTGTGAGAATATTACAAACGTCTGACCAAACTGAAAAATGTAAATTTCCAATTTCAACCAAACAAGCTAGAAATGCTCCAATTGAGCTAATTAGCTTATTGGGAGAATATTACAAACGTCTGACAAAACTGAAAAATGTAAATTTCCAATTTCAACCAAACATGCTAGAAATGTTCCAATTGAGCTAATTAGCTTATTGTGAGAATATTACAAACGTCTGACAAAAGTGAAAAATGTAATTTTCCAATTTCAAGCAAACATGCTAGAAATGCTCCAATTGAGCTAATTAGCTTATTGTGAGAATATTACAAACGTCTGACCAAACTGAATAATGTAAATTTCCAATTTCAACCAAACATGCTAGAAATGCTCCAATTGAGCTAATTAGCTTATTGTGAGAATATTACAAACGTCTGACAAAACTGAAAAATGTAATTTTCCAATTTCAACCAAACATGCTAGAAATGCTCCAATTGAGCTAATTAGCTTATTGTGAGAATATTACAAACGTCTGACCAAACTGAATAATGTAAATTTCTAATTTCAACTAAACATGCTAGAAATGCTCCAATTGAGCTAATTAGCTTATTGTGAGAATATTACAAACGTCTGACAAAACTGAAAAATGTAAATTTCCAATTTCAACCAAACATGCTAGAAATGCTCAAATTGCGCAAATAAGCCTACTGTAAGAATTTTACAAACGTCTGACAAAGCTGAAAAATATAAATTTCCAATTTCAACCAAACATGCTAGAAATGCTCCAATTGAGCTAATTAGCTTATTGTGAGAATATTACAAACGTCCGACAAAAGTGAAAAATGTAAATTTCCAATTTCAACCAAACATGCTAGAAATGCTCAAATTGAGCTAATTAGCTTATTGTGAGAATATTACAAACGTCTGACAAAACTGAAAAATGTAAATTTCCAATTTCAACTAAACATGCTAGAAATGCTCCAATTGAGCTAATTAGCTTATTGTGAGAATATTACAAACGTCTGACAAAACTGAAAAATGTAAATTTTCAATTTCAACCAAACATGCTAGAAATGCTCCAATTGAGCTAGTTAGCTTATTGTGAGAATATTACAAACCTCTGACAACACTGAAAAATGTAAATTTTCAATTTCAACCAAACATGCTAGAAATGCTCCATTTGAGCTAATTAGCTTATTGTGAGAATATTACAAACGTCCGACAAAAGTGAAAAATGTAAATTTCCAATTTCAACCAAACATGCTAGAAATGCTCAAATTGAGCCAATTAGCTTATTGTGAGAATATTACAAACGTTTGACAAAACTGAAAAATAGAGATTTCCAATTTCAACCGAACATGCTAGAAATGCTCCAATTGAGCTAATTAGCTTATTGTGAGAATATTACAAACCTCTGACAACACTGAAAAATGTAAATTTCCAATTTCAACCAAACATGCTAGAAATGCTCCAATTGAGCTAATTAGCTTATTGTGAGAATATTACAAACGTCTGACAAAAGTGAAAAATGTAAATTTCCAATTTCAACCAAACATGCTAGAAATGCTCAAATTGAGCCAATTAGCTTATTGTGAGAATATTACAAATGTCTGACAAAACTGAAAAATAGAGATTTCCAATTTCAACCAAACATGCTAGAAATGCTCCAATTGAGCTATTTAGCTTATTGTGAGAATATTACAAAGGTCTGACAAAAGTGAAAAATGTAAAATTCCAATTTCGACCAAACATGCTAGAAATGCTCCAATTGAGCTAATTAGCTTATTGTGAGAATATTACAAACGTCTGACAAAACTGAAAAATGTAAATTTCCAATTTCAACCAAACATGCTAGAAATGCTCCAATTGAGCTAATTAGCTTATTGTGAGAATATTACAAACGTCTGACAAAACTGAAAAATGTAAATTTCCAATTTCAACCAAACATGCTAGAAATGCTCCAATTGAGCTAATTAGCTTATTGTGAGAATATTACAAACGTCTGACAAAACTGAAAAATGTAATTTTCCAATTTCAACCAAACATGCTAGAAATGCTCCAATTGAGCTAATTAGCTTATTGTGAGAATATTACAAACGTCTGACAAAACTGAAAAATGTATATTTCCAATTTCAACCAAACATGCTAGAAATGCTCCAATTGAGCTAATTAGCTTATTGTGAGAATATTACAAACGTCTGACAAAACTGAAAAATGTAAATTTTCAATTTCAACCAAACATGCTAGAAATGCTCCAATTGAGCTAGTTAGCTTATTGTGAGAATATTACAAACCTCTGACAACACTGAAAAATGTAAATTTTCAATTTCAACTAAACATGCTAGAAATGCTCCAATTGAGCTAATTAGCTTATTGTGAGAATATTACAAACGTCCGACAAAAGTGAAAAATGTAAATTTCCAATTTCAACCAAACATGCTAGAAATGCTCAAATTGAGCCCATTAGCTTATTGTGAGAATATTACAAACGTCTGACAAAACTGAAAAAAAGAGATTTCCAATTTCAACCGAACATGCTAGAAATGCTCCAATTGAGCTAATTAGCTTATTGTGAGAATATTACAAACGTCTGACCAAACTGAAAAATGTAAATTTCCAATTTCAACCAAACAAGCTAGAAATGCTCCAATTGAGCTAATTAGCTTATTGGGAGAATATTACAAACGTCTGACAAAACTGAAAAATGTAAATTTCCAATTTCAACCAAACATGCTAGAAATGTTCCAATTGAGCTAATTAGCTTATTGTGAGAATATTACAAACGTCTGACAAAAGTGAAAAATGTAATTTTCCAATTTCAACCAAACATGCTAGAAATGCTCCAATTGAGCTAATTAGCTTATTGTGAGAATATTGCAATTGTCTGACAAAAGTGAAAAATGTAAATTTCCAATTTCAACCAAACATGCTAGAAATGCTCCAATTGAGCTAATTTGCTTATTGTGAGAATATTGCAATTGTCTGACAAAAGTGAAAAATGTAAATTTCCAATTTCAACCAAACATGCTAGAAATGCTCCAATTGAGCTAATTAGCTTATTGTGAGAATATTACAAACGTCTGACAAAACTGAAAAATGTAAATTTCCAATTTCAACCAAACATGCTAGAAATGCTCCAATTGAGCTAATTAGCTTATTGTGAGAATATTGCAATTGTCTGACAAAAGTGAAAAATGTAAATTTCCAATTTCAACCAAACATGCTAGAAATGCTCCAATTGAGCTAATTAGCTTATTGTGAGAATATTGCAATTGTCTGACAAAAGTGAAAAATGAAAAGTTCCAATTTTAACCAAACATGCTAGAAATGCTCCAATTGAGCTAATTAGCTTATTGTGAGAATATTACAAACGTTTGACAAAACTGAAAAATAGAGATTTCCAATTTCAACCGAACATGCTAGAAATGCTCCAATTGAGCTAATTAGCTTATTGTGAGAATATTACAAACCTCTGACAACACTGAAAAATGTAAATTTTCAATTTCAACCAAACATGCTAGAAATGCTCCAATTGAGCTAATTAGCTTATTGTGAGAATATTACAAACGTCCGAGAAAAGTGAAAAATGTAAATTTCCAATTTCAACCAAACATGCTAGAAATGCTCCAATTGAGCTAATTAGCTTATTGTGAGAATATTACAAACGTCTGACCAAACTGAATAATGTAAATTTCTAATTTCAACTAAACATGCTAGAAATGCTCCAATTGAGCTAATTAGCTTATTGTGAGAATATTGCAATTGTCTGACAAAAGTGAAAAATGTAAATTTCCAATTTCAACCAAACATGCTAGAAATGCTCCAAATGAGCTAATTAGCTTATTGTGAGAATATTGCAATTGTCTGACAAAAGTGAAAAATGTAAATTTCCAATTTCAACCAAACATGCTAGAAATGCTCCAATTGAGCTAATTAGCTTATTGTGAGAATATTACAAAGGTCTGACAAAAGTGAAAAATGTAAAATTCCAATTCCAACCAAACATGCTAGAAATGCTCCAATTGAGCTAATTAGCTTATTGTGAGAATATTACAAACGTCTGACAAAACTGAAAAATGTAAATTTCCAATTTCAACCAAACGTGCTAGAAATGCTCCAATTGAGCTAATTAGCTTATTGTGAGAATATTACAAACGTCTGACAAAACTGAAAAATGTAAATTTCCAATTTCAACCAAACATGCTAGAAATGCTCCAATTGAGCTAATTAGCTTATTGTGAGAATATTTCAAACGTCTGACAAAACTGAAAAATGTAAATTTCCAATTTCAACCAAACATGCTAGAAATGCTCCAATTGAGCTAATTAGCTTATTGTGAGAATATTACAAACGTCTGACCAAACTGAATAATGTAAATTTCCAATTTCAATCAAACATGCTAGAAATGCTCCAATTGAGCTAATTAGCTTATTGTGAGAATATTACAAACGTCTGACAAAACTGAAAAATGTAAATTTCCAATTTCAACCAAACATGCTAGAAATGCTCCAATTGAGCTAATTAGCTTATTGTGAGAATATTACAAACGTCTGACAAAGCTGAAAAATATAAATTTCCAATTTCAACCAAACATGCTAGAAATGCTCCAATTGAGCTAATTAGCTTATTGAGAGAATATTGCAATTGTCTGACAAAAGTGAAAAATGCAAAATTCCAATTTCAACTAAACATGCTAGAAATGCTCCAATTGAGCTAATTAGCTTATTGTGAGAATATTACAAACGTCTGACAAAAGTGAAAAATGTAATTTTCCAATTTCAACCAAACATGCTAGAAATGCTCCAATTGAGCTAATTAGCTTATTGTGACAATATTGCAATTGTCTGACAAAAGTGAAAAATGTAAATTTCCAATTTCAACCAAACATGCTAGAAATGCTCCAAATGAGCTAATTAGCTTATTGTGAGAATATTGCAATTGTCTGACAAAAGTGAAAAATGTAAATTTCCAATTTCAACCAAACATGCTAGAAATGCTCCAATTGAGCTAATTAGCTTATTGTGAGAATATTGCAATTGTCTGACAAAAGTGAAAAATGTAAATTTCCAATTTCAACCAAACATGCTAGAAATGCTCCAATTGAGCTAATTAGCTTATTGTGAGAATATTGCAATTGTCTGACAAAAGTGAAAAATGTAAATTTCCAATTTCAACCAAACATGCTAGAAATGCTCCAATTGAGCTAATTAGCTTATTGTGAGAATATTGCAATTGTCTGACAAAAGTGAAAAATGAAAAGTTCCAATTTTAACCAAACATGCTAGAAATGCTCCAATTGAGCTAATTAGCTTATTGTGAGAATATTACAAACGTTTGACAAAACTGAAAAATAGAGATTTCCAATTTCAACCGAACATGCTAGAAATGCTCCAATTGAGCTAATTAGCTTATTGTGAGAATATTACAAACCTCTGACAACACTGAAAAATGTAAATTTTCAATTTCAACCAAACATGCTAGAAATGCTCCAATTGAGCTAATTAGCTTATTGTGAGAATATTACAAACGTCCGACAAAAGTGAAAAATGTAAATTTCCAATTTCAACCAAACATGCTAGAAATGCTCCAATTGAGCTAATTAGCTTATTGTGAGAATATTACAAACGTCTGACCAAACTGAATAATGTAAATTTCTAATTTCAACTAAACATGCTAGAAATGCTCCAATTGAGCTAATTAGCTTATTGTGAGAATATTGCAATTGTCTGACAAAAGTGAAAAATGTAAATTTCCAATTTCAACCAAACATGCTAGAAATGCTCCAAATGAGCTAATTAGCTTATTGTGAGAATATTGCAATTGTCTGACAAAAGTGAAAAATGTAAATTTCCAATTTCAACCAAACATGCTAGAAATGCTCCAATTGAGCTAATTAGCTTATTGTGAGAATATTACAAAGGTCTGACAAAAGTGAAAAATGTAAAATTCCAATTCCAACCAAACATGCTAGAAATGCTCCAATTGAGCTAATTAGCTTATTGTGAGAATATTACAAACGTCTGACAAAACTGAAAAATGTAAATTTCCAATTTCAACCAAACGTGCTAGAAATGCTCCAATTGAGCTAATTAGCTTATTGTGAGAATATTACAAACGTCTGACAAAACTGAAAAATGTAAATTTCCAATTTCAACCAAACATGCTAGAAATGCTCCAATTGAGCTAATTAGCTTATTGTGAGAATATTACAAATGTCTGACAAAACTGAAAAATGTAATTTTCCAATTTCAACCAAACATGCTAGAAATGCTCCAATTGAGCTAATTAGCTTATTGTGAGAATATTACAAACGTCTGACCAAACTGAATAATGTAAATTTCCAATTTCAACCAAACATGCTAGAAATGCTCCAATTGAGCTAATTAGCTTATTGTGAGAATATTACAAACGTCTGACAAAACTGAAAAATGTAATTTTCCAATTTCAACCAAACATGCTAGAAATGCTCCAATTGAGCTAATTAGCTTATTGTGAGAATATTACAAACGTCTGACCAAACTGAATAATGTAAATTTCTAATTTCAACTAAACATGCTAGAAATGCTCCAATTGAGCTAATTAGCTTATTGTGAGAATATTACAAACGTCTGACAAAACTGAAAAATGTAAATTTCCAATTTCAACCAAACATGCTAGAAATGCTCAAATTGCGCAAATAAGCCTACTGTAAGAATTTTACAAACGTCTGACAAAGCTGAAAAATATAAATTTCCAATTTCAACCAAACATGCTAGAAATGCTCCAATTGAGCTAATTAGCTTATTGAGAGAATATTGCAATTGTCTGACAAAAGTGAAAAATGCAAAATTCCAATTTCAACTAAACATGCTAGAAATGCTCCAATTGAGCTAATTAGCTTATTGTGAGAATATTACAAACGTCCGACAAAAGTGAAAAATGTAAATTTCCAATTTCAACCAAACATGCTAGAAATGCTCAAATTGAGCTAATTAGCTTATTGTGAGAATATTACAAACGTCTGACAAAACTGAAAAATGTAAATTTCCAATTTCAACTAAACATGCTAGAAATGCTCCAATTGAGCTAATTAGCTTATTGTGAGAATATTACAAACGTCTGACAAAACTGAAAAATGTAAATTTTCAATTTCAACCAAACATGCTAGAAATGCTCCAATTGAGCTAGTTAGCTTATTGTGAGAATATTACAAACCTCTGACAACACTGAAAAATGTAAATTTTCAATTTCAACCAAACATGCTAGAAATGCTCCATTTGAGCTAATTAGCTTATTGTGAGAATATTACAAACGTCCGACAAAAGTGAAAAATGTAAATTTCCAATTTCAACCAAACATGCTAGAAATGCTCAAATTGAGCCAATTAGCTTATTGTGAGAATATTACAAACGTTTGACAAAACTGAAAAATAGAGATTTCCAATTTCAACCGAACATGCTAGAAATGCTCCAATTGAGCTAATTAGCTTATTGTGAGAATATTACAAACCTCTGACAACACTGAAAAATGTAAATTTCCAATTTCAACCAAACATGCTAGAAATGCTCCAATTGAGCTAATTAGCTTATTGTGAGAATATTACAAACGTCTGACAAAAGTGAAAAATGTAAATTTCCAATTTCAACCAAACATGCTAGAAATGCTCAAATTGAGCCAATTAGCTTATTGTGAGAATATTACAAATGTCTGACAAAACTGAAAAATAGAGATTTCCAATTTCAACCAAACATGCTAGAAATGCTCCAATTGAGCTATTTAGCTTATTGTGAGAATATTACAAAGGTCTGACAAAAGTGAAAAATGTAAAATTCCAATTTCGACCAAACATGCTAGAAATGCTCCAATTGAGCTAATTAGCTTATTGTGAGAATATTACAAACGTCTGACAAAACTGAAAAATGTAAATTTCCAATTTCAACCAAACATGCTAGAAATGCTCCAATTGAGCTAATTAGCTTATTGTGAGAATATTACAAACGTCTGACAAAACTGAAAAATGTAAATTTCCAATTTCAACCAAACATGCTAGAAATGCTCCAATTGAGCTAATTAGCTTATTGTGAGAATATTACAAACGTCTGACAAAACTGAAAAATGTAATTTTCCAATTTCAACCAAACATGCTAGAAATGCTCCAATTGAGCTAATTAGCTTATTGTGAGAATATTACAAACGTCTGACAAAACTGAAAAATGTATATTTCCAATTTCAACCAAACATGCTAGAAATGCTCCAATTGAGCTAATTAGCTTATTGTGAGAATATTACAAACGTCTGACAAAACTGAAAAATGTAAATTTTCAATTTCAACCAAACATGCTAGAAATGCTCCAATTGAGCTAGTTAGCTTATTGTGAGAATATTACAAACCTCTGACAACACTGAAAAATGTAAATTTTCAATTTCAACTAAACATGCTAGAAATGCTCCAATTGAGCTAATTAGCTTATTGTGAGAATATTACAAACGTCCGACAAAAGTGAAAAATGTAAATTTCCAATTTCAACCAAACATGCTAGAAATGCTCAAATTGAGCCCATTAGCTTATTGTGAGAATATTACAAACGTCTGACAAAACTGAAAAAAAGAGATTTCCAATTTCAACCGAACATGCTAGAAATGCTCCAATTGAGCTAATTAGCTTATTGTGAGAATATTACAAACGTCTGACCAAACTGAAAAATGTAAATTTCCAATTTCAACCAAACAAGCTAGAAATGCTCCAATTGAGCTAATTAGCTTATTGTGAGAATATTACAAACGTCTGACAAAACTGAAAAATGTAAATTTCCAATTTCAACCAAACATGCTAGAAATGTTCCAATTGAGCTAATTAGCTTATTGTGAGAATATTACAAACGTCTGACAAAAGTGAAAAATGTAATTTTCC